>NW_027496890.1:0-203570 GCF_021521415.1 Bidens hawaiensis | reverse complement strand
GTTCAAAACATGCACAACCCATCAATTTAAAGTTTCACGCGACAAGTCTGACTCCAGACGCATGCAATGCAATCCACTCCTTAGCATATCTAGGAACCTGGGCATCTATAAATACTCAAGGGTCAACACGAGGTTGGTGAGTTCATAAATTGAAGTAAAATGTAGTATAGATGGTATACGTAGCATAAGTAGTGTATATAGATTAAGCACTTTTCAGATATACTAGGGTAGCTAACCCATTTACAAGCTACTAGACGTTTGAACCGAAGCTGACTGTCTGTATGCCTTCTTACAAGGTCTATCATAAAACAGTGGCGATTTATATTAGGACAATTTACACCCGTCCGACCTCTAGTCGATTTATAGCAGGTGGGGTTTGCCAAACCCAGTTGTACAACTTAAATTTTCCCACGATCCCATCCTAACTGTTCAAGGCATGTAAGGACTTTAAGTGATATGTGGTCATCTAGTATACACTTGTGATATATAAGAAAGTACATAAATCAAAAATAAATCGCTGCATTTTCCTCCAGAAAACCAATATGTAAGTATGTCCGTGTTTTCAATCCAGAAAACAAGTATAGACAAATGGTTTGTGTTTTCAATCCAGAAAACAAGTAAGGATAATGTTTTGTTGTTTTCAATCTAGAAAAAAAGTAAGGAAAATGCTTTATTGTTTTCAATCAAGAACAAAAGTATACGAAAATAGCTTTGTTGTTTTCAATCTAGAAAACAAGTAAGGAAATTGCTTTGTTCTTTTCAATCCAGAAAACAAGTATAGAAAATAGTTTTGATGTTTTCAATCTAAAAACAACTAGGAAAAAGCAAGAACTCACCTGGTGACGTGCGTAATGGTCTTTTCTCAAACCAAATGCATTCACTTGACTCGTTAACTGTTACCTAGTACAAGTGTTTAAGCTATGAGAGTGTGTTCAATAACACATGACTCTAAAACTCCCGCTTGGACTCATACACAAACACAAACTTGACCGACGACTCGTTGGTGATATTAAGTAATGTCAACTATAACAAAAAGTCCTAACATATATCCACACATCATTTTATGGCAAAGCAAACAAATATTCATCATACAACCTAACTTATGATCATTCAGTTAACGAGACAGATTCTAGCACGTACAAACAGATTTTATTCACTATGCAAAACTCATAGATAAATTCTACAAAATTTTTCACAATAAAGTATATGAATTAGGTTTCTAAAAAATTTTTAATATATTTTTATCATATCTAAAAGTCTCACAATAATGCAATCATTGCAGATAGGTACAAAGAGTTTAGCAGATTGTGCAACAAAAAGTACTTTTATGCTTCTCTCAACTCATTTTTCCAAATTATTCAAGGCCAATTGGGTTGTCTCCTAAACTCATAATAATAAGTTCCAGAAGTAGAACCAACCGATTTGCCTTTGTCAATCTCAAGTTATGATGTCAGGAAGTTAGACTAGAAAACATCTTCCCAAATCAGATTAGACACGCAATTTTGTAAAATCATAAAACGTATCTTATGTATATCCAAAAATTACAAATCATAACTCTTTGGAAACTAGACTCGACAAACTATATCCTTGAATCAAGAATTTATTAAAACTCATTGTTTATCATCAAGTTACAGTCGAAAACATATCGGAGTACAATTCTGTCTAAAATCCAATCTATCATGAACCTTAACTAAATCATGTTTACACGAACAACAACATTCTAAATCATCAATTATCAATCACACATGTCTTATATGGTTATATCACTGAGATTCTCATTCCAAGAACCACTTAACATCAAAAGAACACATAACAAATCAATAAAACAACGGTTAAGAGATGGATACTTACCACTAACGATTGTTACCATGTAAACACAACCCCTAGCACTTCCAATGCACCCCTAAGCTTCCCAAGTGACCCAAAATCTCAAGGGTTTCGTCTAAAAATGGTATAGGTCGATATTATGAGCTCTAGGGTTTTTAATATCGTTTTAAACCACTTTTCACGATCTGGAAATCCCCCGCCCGGCACGAGGGATCTAGCCAAATCCTACGCGTGGCTCGGGGCGCTTTAGGGTTTTTTTTAATTTTATTATATATATATAGCACGTACATGTATTCGTTTACGGGATTGACATTTACCACAAATGCATACGGACCAACTCTTGTGTGTGACTCATTACCGACTCGTGTAGATGTTATGCATGACGTGTAAGATAACGGAGTTTGGGTTAACAGAGTTAACGTGAAAATGTGGGGTGTCACATCATCCTCTTGTTGAAAGAATTTTCGTCCCGAAAAGTAATTGTTGATAAAAAAAATTCTGGTTGTCACATCATCCCCTAGTTGAAAGGATTTTTGTCTCGAAAATCAATTGGATTTGTTGGTATTGGGTTCAGGTATGGTCAAATTAGAGTGGGCATACACTCCTTTAAGACTAGTATGTTTCTATTTTTACTACTGCTAATAAGTTTTATAACGTGACCAAAGTGTTATGATCGAATTGAGTAACTAATGGTGAAGGCAAAATTCACCAGTCCGCATCGGTATCAAGTAATAGAGTATGATGGACTTGAAAAAGTCGTTTGAAAGAAATTTACCAGGAATGCAATGGAATTTGTCTTAGTTGCCCCCCCCCCCCCCCCCAATCACAAAGGCTCTTCCCCAAGCACTAGTACCATTATCGTTTCCATTTTTGTCATCATTGTTGTTATCACTATTGTTCTAATTTAGCTGGGGACAATCTTTCATAAAGTGATCCTGATTACCACACTTAAAACACTTCCGGAAACCCACTCCTGCAATCATTCGCAACATGTCCTCTTTTGCCACAACGCTCACATTTACTCATATTACACATACCGTGATGATGAAAGTTGCATTTATCACACTTAGGACGGTTACCCTGATATCTGCCTTGACCCTGATAAGTCATTGGCTGTTGATTGAAGGTATGATTGTTGTTAAACCTTTTCGATTGTTGCGGTTGTGGTTGATTAGAACTTGAACCCTTGTTCTGACTGTTGTCCTACTTGCGCTTGTTCTTCGCTGGAGTACAATCATTTTGAACCTTCTTCTGTAGTGTACCTTGCTGAATTGCTTGCTTAGTAAGCTTGTCCGCCAATCGAATAGCCTATTGGATTGTTCCGGGGTTTGAGGAAGCCGCCATGCCTTGAATCTATGGGCCAAACCATTGAGGTACCTTTACGTACACTTGTAGGTAGGGGTTGCCATGATAGGACATAACGTTGCCAACTCATGAGAACGATTGGTATAGGCCTCAATCTCCGATCCCACCATCTTGAGGTTCCAAGTATTCAGCTTCCAGCTTCTGAATTTCGTCTCCGGGGCAGTACTCTTCTCGAATCAAGTCTTTAAAATCATTCCAGGGCGTAACATTTGTCGCCTCCAATCCTAACATCTGAGTATGAGACCACCACGTTAAAGCAGCATCTTCCAGTGTGCCGGAGGCGAATTTAACCCAATTGGCTTGAGGATAGTTACACATTGCAAAAGCAGACTTTGCCTTTTCAAACCAGCGAAGGAGACTCAAAGCACCATCCATTCCATTGAACATGTGAGGTTTACAATCCATGAAAGCTTTAAAAAAACACAAAGGAAGATTAGCTAGGGGACCTCCGGGGTTTGCATCATGAAAAGCAGCTAGGGCCTCATTCACTCGGTCGTTGATCAATGCTGTAAGTTATTCCTGAGTCATGTTAATGCCACCACGTCCGGCCTTGATATCCTTCATTCACATTATACCATAATGAGAAAATATCTAAGATATAATCATCAAATATGCATACTTTAAGCAAATGTGTTATTCATAAACACAGTTTCACACAATTTGAATTATAATAATTCTCATTAAATAAATGTAATCCGATTACAAAGTATTCAAGTCAAATAATTAGAAGTCTCGAGTTTGTTGCTTGGGTAGGACCAATAACTTTAGATGACAAAGTTTAAAGTTTCAAGAGTTTGGTGTTTACAGAATGGAATCCCATCTCACACCAACGTACCAATAGATTCACGATTACGTTCTGGACCGTACTCGTCAATTTATCTTACATTGAGGTGTTATGTCCTTTCCATTATGCCTTTATGAACAGAAGTAGTTAATGTTAATTAGGTAAAGCCAAAAGAATAGGAATCGGAAACTAGTTCATGATGAATTCAGCGCCTAGTCATGTCCGGTAACTACTACAACTCGTCGGTATCAGCTAGGCACTAGTGTGTGTTGACTCCTCATGTGCCTCATCACCTTTAACTGGTACCAGGTTAGGCCCCTTCAGAATTTGTGGTGGCGTCAAAAAACCTAATAGAAACGCAAAAAAAGACGCAAAGTAACAAGTTAAAAGATATCTTATCAGCTAGGGATGGTGACATGGGTAACGTGGACCAACCAGTGTCATGGTGTATGTGAATGCTATGTACGTATTTAATGCAATGCATGAAAAAATGTACTGATGCGTTGAGACGTTTGAAAACTGTCATTGAGCTTTGAAAAGGTCATAGACCAGTTTTTCAAAAACAAACATGTTGGGACCAGGATTCTTGATCCTTGTAAATCAGTTATCTATGGTAGCTGTTTCTAAGACTGAGGATCCTCAATGGTTTAAGGATCCTCAACAGTTGATTTCAAATATGTTATGATCTATTTTTGCAGGTATTATCACGTGTTTACCAAAAGGCCTACTTTTACGGAGAGCATATTTTACCAAGTCTATCCAGCTTGTCCACGCTCTCAAACAGACGTGAAGAATTACTAAACAAAACGTGGCCGAGATAATAGCTAAAGTAGTTAGTAGCCTGATGTGCTAAAAGTAGTCTAAGAAAAACACGCTAATCTAGACACTAAGTAATAAATTCTAGACTCTTAAACTTAACTATACTACTAACCGGCAAGTGAACCGATTGACTCTAGTACAGCTAAGTAAGTCAGGATATCGAACCCATAGGACTCTTTAAATTATGTTTACTAGCTAATTAGACTCAACTACAGACACGACTTATTTATTTATTATTTGTTTAAGTGGGGGTTTTTACTAATAAACTAATTTAAACTAATTAAGAAAACTAAAGACGACTAAACTTAGAACTTGGACTTAATTCAAACGATGATGAACAACCACCTAGGCTAGAATCCCCTAAGTTTCAGTTATCAATTAACCAGGAGACTATTTAGTTATGGAACTGTAATCGTGAAATAGACGCTTAAGAGAAACCCGAACAGGACCCCTAACCCTTCTCAATAGACACCCAAGGATTTATAATAAGTTTTAACGCACACTAGTATAAAAATCAAGTTTCCTTACGGTCACCCAATTGATTACGATCTAGTTCCTTTATACGAAATCCTACCTTACAGCGCGGAAATCAAAGGCAATCCAATATATTCAATTGATTCAATAGACAAAGTTAACCAATCAAACCCAGACGGACTCCTTACGGAGAACTAAATCTAGCATTCGTGATCAACAAAGACCTGTCAATAACCTTGCACCTCACAGATATTTAGGTTAGCAGCACACTTAGGTCTATTTAATTAAATAATATTATTCCTATAATCTTATTCGAAATTAATCAAAAAATAGTCAAGAACATAAAGTAGATGACCTAATAGCAACCTATCATAGTGACAAACAATAATTAAGGCAACTATGGAATAATAAAACATAACGAACAACCCTAAGCACACATATGCATCAATTTAATATAATTAAACCTTTTAATTAGTTCATAAAACCATAACGATAAATAAATCCCAAGTCAAAATCAAACGTTAACAAAGGTTCATCAAAAACCTAGGAAGTATATAATGTTTAGCCTAGCCTGGTAAAATCGAACATAACAATAATAAAGGAATTCATGGTAGAAATCCTAACACAAGCCGAACATAAACTATTAACCACGAACAAGTCCCGGGACCTACATTTATTCAAATATGTTAGTAGTATACAAATCCTAACACAAACCGAACATAAACTATTATAATATTAAATAAAATGTACACGGGAATTATGTGTATTAAGCATTAAAAACATATTAGGTTATCTTAAAACTCAGATAAACGTAAAAACCGCGATTGCCGATATTGTTGTCCACTTAAACCCAACCACAAGCCTATCAAGCCCCCACGTATATTAAGCATTTAAGTTCATGTAATATCAAAAACCTATGGGTCTCACACCTTTAGAATTAAGATCCACCCACCCCATCTCAAGCATAGTAAAGACAATTAAAAATAATCGAGTTGAAGTAAACTGATTCAACATATCACCGTAAGATAAGAACCCTTAATGGTAAGAAGAAAATACACTTAGATGGAATTAATTGATGATAGGTCAAGTGAGGTCATACGAGCATGCCCTAAATATTATTGGACTTTGTCCTATATATGCTCTAAGAAAATATTTATTGACTAGAAACTTTCGAGCCCCAATAGTGTATCCTCAGAGTCTCCCTCCCCTTGGTAACACGTAAACTCTCAGTCTCATCTAGTATGTGCACTTTGGCATCTTTTTTCTATTTTTGAAAATGGTTCTTTGGCATTACATAACTTTTCTCGCTTTTGCTTTTCTTTTTTATTTATTTTTTATTTTTTTGGTGCACGTAGGCATCTTTTACCTGAATATATATAACTAAAGACTAAAGCTCGTATAAAATTAGACGTTTACGGGGCGCCACCACTCTTAATTTATTTTTATAAAATGGAGTGGCGTGCAAATTTTAAAGTGCATTCAATTCTCACCACCTAAGGGTAATCAGCTTATGGTAATACTCCCTATACCTTATCGAATTTCAGCTTCACTATCCCCCTAGGATGAAAATCCACAAAATCTATGATTAATTAGGTTTATTAAGAATATGCAATGGAAAACCTTTCAAGACTGGTTGGGCCTACCGACACAACCCAAGCTTAGTACGCCTTTTTTAATATTATCTCATATTATTAGTAGTTTGAAAAACCAATTCCCGATAAGTATCCTCATTTCCCATTTAAGTGCAAAAAGAAACAAAATCAAGGGACATTTTTCAATTTTTTTTAAATAAAATTAACTATGACTCAAGTATCTTATCCCCACACTTAAATTTTGCATTGTCCTCAATGCAAGGATAAGGACTAAAAATAAAAATAAATTCGAAATACAAAAAGCTAAAAACCTAAAAATAAAAATAAACATAAACAAGCCAGATAATGGAAAAGACTTAGCTGGTAATATATGCATGAAGTATGATGCCAAAGTCTTTTTCCATGAATGCCCTCCAACTCCGAACGTGCTCAACAAACGATATCTCCTTCTCTCACATACGAACGGAAGCGGCAAAAACAACAAACAATATCTAGGTATATCTTATCAACGTGATAGATATTATGCAATCAAAGTATGTAACCAGACCAATCAACCCATCCAATAAACATGAATAAAAGCAGCAAATAAATAATCATAAAAGTATACGGCTCCTGCTACATCATCCCTACACTTGAATTTTTCATTATACTTCAAGGGGATCTTCTATCTTACACTATCTTCCTTCAAAACTGTAAAAACTCAAAAACACAAAAACACAAAACAAAGAAAAACTACAAAAGACTACGTTAGTGACTTAACAATTATGCAAACTCTGCGGAGCCTCCTCACACTTGAATATACTCAGGAGGTTTCTCTTTCACCTGGACCCTATCTAACCCGTTCAGTTCCACACAGTATTTGTTAAACATTGAAATTTTCTCGATGGAATTGAAAAATGATTTAAAAATCCTTAACGGGTCAGACCACCAAAATTTAAACTTACCTGGCATAAATCGGATGCATGACATGTATCTAGAAGACTGGTCGTGTTGATCTTCAATGGCTTCTTCTTTCTTGGAGACCATCTTCTGACTTGCCAATTATTCCAGTTTGCAGATGTTCTTCTCTTCGCCTTCTCCCGTGGTTTTGATTTATGAGCAACATTTATTATAAGTGCCACGGGCAAGCTGTGGAGGTCTTCCACCACCACCACTTCTATATCTTCTAGTAGGGATTCAAAAATTGCTAAGTCACCCTCCGAATCAAACTCTTTTATTTCATCGTACTTAGACAATCCTTCTAACTCCAAATCCAAAAACTCATCCTCCTCACACAACTTATTCTCAACCTCTTCCTCAACACCAAACATGAACTCAAGTGAATCTCCCAAATCCACTTCCTCCTCTATCTCTTCTTTTTTCACTAATGACCTTTGATAAGCAGCTGTCACACCCCAATCCAAGGCCTAGAAGTGTGACCATCAGTTGGTACTTGTTTTGTAAATATATCAGAGTAGCGAGTTTATTTTAGCGGATGTTTTTAAATATTATAATATTAATTTACATTATCAAAACTACTCGGAAATTAAACAACCGAGTTTCAGTTTTAAAAAACCATGATATTAATAATACAAGAATTTGTAATATTCAAAAACGAGCCATCATGAGCGATCTTCTATGACTCCAATCCTTGTATATCATCTATTATCAACTAGTTACCTACAAGGGTAGGAAAAATACGTCAGCTATATGCTGGTGAAATGTTGACTCGATAAAATAGTTTATAACAGTCGTTAATACAAACATAGTTTTCTGTTCACAATCTCAGCAGGAATGCCTGTCCATTCCCGGGATTTGTACCACTGCCCTACACAAACAATTCAAAGGTTCCCCGAGTACATAGCCCCTGTTCGGAGACAACCTTCCCCTAGGCTATGTAACCCTTATGGAGAACTGGTTATGACTGACTTGGTTTTGTAAGCCAATTATCAGTTATGTTTGGATCCAGACACATGTGTATTCGGTCTGAGTTGCTTTTTATTATCTATTTTGTATTATAACGATTTTAGAGATTATATCTCCTGCAAACATTTCTCAGACTCTTTGTAATAAACAACCTGTCTATTACAAGAGTAAAATCAGTTAAGACAGTAAAAGGTTAACGTGTTCACCTCATATATCAGTGGATAATATCAAACTCCTCTTCTAAGTATGCTTAACAACCTATATTCATAATAGGCATGCATAAGTATCTAGCTGATACTATTTAGAAGACTTTAAGTCTGTTACAGTTTCAGCAGACTCGAGGTCTGATCAGCAGACATGAAGTCTGATTCAGTTCAGTAGACTCGAGGTCTGATCAGCAGACTTGAAGTCTGATTCAGTTCAGCAAACTCGAGGTCTGATCAGCAGATTCTTAAATCTGACCTAACCTTAGTATAGTTATAGTCGTTTTATGAAAATACTTTGAATTTACATATGACGTTTGGAATAGCACGCTTTGGCCTAATAAAGGATATCACGTTGGCAAACTTCTCCAGGTAAGCAAACGGGTCCCGCGGTTGATTGGGATTTGTACGAATTGCATTCCTTAGGCAAGAAGAGTCTACTAATGATACCCCTCTTCCAGTTACTACATGCCCGTCAAAATAATAGTTTTAATAACTTTACTTCACGTGGAAGCAACGTCTTTGCTTTATAAAACATCACTTGGAAAATAATTACAATTTAACGACTATACCCTTAACTAAACTATATCTTATGTATTTAAAGTAACTAGTAAAGTAACTTAACCTTAATCCTACCTTAATCGGCTTGATGGAACTTAAGAGCTAAGAAATCAGCAGCGGTTCGGCTTGTTCTTCGTTTATACAATCAGCAGCTCGTTAAACAACATAACAACACCTCGTCTCTTTACAAAAATAGCCCTCGACACCTCGGATCTCCCTTGCACGCTTACCAAGGTTAACTATGTGAAAACTAAGGTGAAAATGGGATGAAATGGCTTGAACCCGTAGCTGCCCTTTTATAGGCAAGTTTTGCAGACCATCGCGTAGCGTGATGGCCTTTCCCCAAGGCCGTCGCGTAGCGCGATGCCGCAATTAATCAGAAGTTGCCACGTGTTGACACATGGTTGGCCACGTGTCCCAGGTTACTTAACCTGGTCATTGCGTAGCGCGATGAGACCAGTGAGTTTCTTCGTCGCGTAGCGCAACGCCTACCTTTTTCTTGGATTGTGTGATTCTCTGTCGCGTAGCGCGATGGAGTTAGTCAGGAGATCATCGCGTAGCGCGATGAATCTCAAAACTCAAATTTTTCATTTTCAGTCCTTTAACTTTCAGAATTTACACTTTTAGTCCTTTAACTTATAATTTTGACATTTTTAGCCCAAAACTAGATGTGGTATTTTCAAGGTGTCACAGGAGCCCACTCTGCTTCATCTATTTCATCATCAGAGTCACTCTAGCAATTAGCAACGGTCCCCTGTGGAACCAGAGGTGGGACTTCATCATCCATTTTCGTCTCCGTTACTTGCACGATCTCTTCATCTGAGTCGTTCACATATTCCAATAACTTCAATCTCTTTTCTTCTTCCTCTTCCTCATCCAATTTCCTATTAATGCTTTTTATTTTATGTTGGAGATCTGTAATAACGCTCTACTAATTTTTCAAGATGATGTCCCGCTCAACTAACTTCTGTTGGAAATCTGAGGCCAAATATTGAGCTAACAAGTTCTCTAAATTCTTCATACTACTCTCAACAGGGTTGTGATTAGAATATTGACCATCGAATTGACCCTGATTATGCTGCGACTGTTGATATAGATCATCATAATTATACGAAGGATGCCCCTGCCAAAATTTTTGTTACGGCTTCATAGGAGGGTTAATGTGATAAACATCCCACATATTGTGGACATATAAGCGTAAAATGGGGTCCACCATAAATTTCACACGTATTTACGAGACTCAAAAGAAATAAAAGACACGGACAATTAGACCCCTACGACTCAAAATAAAATAAAACGAAGTAGACTCCTACTAAAAGACTCCTAAATAAAACTAACAATTAAACTAAAATATATTAACCTAACACCTACGACTCTAAAACAAAACAAAATACAAACAACACGTATGTAGAAAGTAAGTCTAATCAAATCTAATAACGCAATCGCCAAGAGTCCCCGGCAACGGCGCCAAAAACTTGATGTGATAAAACTAGTCTAATAAAAACACGCTAATCTAGACACTAAGTAATAAATTCTAGACTCTTAAACTTAACTAAACTACTAACCGGCAAGTGAACCGATCGACTCTAGTACAACTAAGTATGTCCAGATATCGAACCCACAGGACTCTTTAAATTACGTTTACTAGCTAATTAGACTCAACTACAGATACGACTTATTTATTTATTATTTGTTTAAGTGGGGGGTTTTACTAATAAACTAATTTTAAACTAATTAAGAAAACTAAAGACAACTAACTTAGAACTTGGACTTAATTCAAACGACAATGAACAACCACCTAGGCTAGAATCCCCTAAGTTTCAGTTATCAATTAACCGGGAGACTATTTAGTTATAGAACTGGGATTGTGAAATTGACGCTTAAGAGAAAACCCGAACAGGACCCCTGACCCTTCTCAAGAGACACCTACAGATTTCTAATAAGTTTTAATGCACACCAGTATTAAAAATCAAGTTTCCTTACAGTCACCTAATTGATTACAAAGTAGTTCCTTTATACGAAATCCTACCTTACATCACGGAAATCAAAGGCAATCTAATATATTCAATTGATTCAATAGACAAAGTTAACCAATCAAACATAGACGGGCTCCTTACGGAGAACTAAATCTAGCAATCCTGATCAACCAAGACCTATCAATAACCTAGCACCTTCTATATATTTAGGTTAGCAACACACTTAGGTCTATTTAAATAAATAATATTATTCCTATGATCTTATTCAAAATCAATCATAAAGTGATCAAGAACACAAAGTAGATAACCTAATAGCAACCTATCATAGTGACAAACAATAATCAAGGCAACTATGGAATAATAAAACTCAACAAACAACCCTTAGCACACATATGCATCAATTTAATATAATTAAACCTTTAAACGAGTTCATAAAACCATAGCGATAAATAAATCCCAAGTCAAAGTCAAACGTTAACAAAGGTTCATCATAAACCTAGGCAGTCTATAACGTTTAGCCTAGCATGGTAAAATCGAACATAACAATAATAAAGGAATTCATGGTGGAAAACAAAAAAAACAAAAGATTAAAGGTGATAAAACCGTGGTCTTCGTTCTTGATCGATATGCACGCAACCGTATGATTCCAAGCCTTCAAAACCTCCAAAAGATCACTTCTAAGGCTCCCAAATTCGTCCTGGCCGGCTAGGGTATTCAGGTTCTCTTTAAGGTTGAGTATAGGGGTGTTTATATAGGAAAATACAAGGTCCAAACCCATAATTCGTAGGAAGTTTCTAGAATAACCACCACCCCACTGTGCGACGGGCATGAGACCCCCGGTCTCGCGGCGCTCCTGTAGAGGTGAGGGGGTGTGCTGGCCTAGCCGGTCCGGTTCACTCCAGGTTCGGTCTGGTTCGTTTCCTGATGCTCCGGTTCGCCGGTTTTGCTATTTTTTGATCGTTTTTCGCCGTTTTTAACCACGAACAAGTCCCGGGACCTACATTTATTCAAATACGTTAGTAGTATACAAATCCTAACACAAACCGAACATAAACTAATAAAATATTAAATAAAATATACATAGGAATTACAAATATTAAGCATTATATCATAGCCGTTATCTTGTGTATATATACTAAATTACAGCTGATCACAACACACAACACTTTAGCACTGAGAACTCTTAGCAAACACTTTAAACTCACGATCAGCTATTATTTCACCCTTTGTAATCCTTTTAAGTTTAATATAACCGGTAGTGATAGTTTTCACTACCCAAGGTCTTTATGCCGGCGGGATACTAGGTTCCAAGGGCTTTTCCTCGTATAAATCTCGTTGTTCATCTCTTAAAATTGTCATTTTTTTTTCATTTCATTTATATTAGCACCAGCCCTCACAAACTAATGTAGTTACTTGATCCTTATACTGATTTTTGACCAAAACAATTTGGCGCCCACCGTGGGGCCTTGGTGCTTTAATCCAAAAAAATTCTTACCTTTGTTCGATTCCTACACTCAAAATTACCACTCGATGGCCTCTCAAGGAAAAGATGCTTCTACAACCGCTGCTTCAAGTGTCTCCGCTCAAATGGCTTTGGCACCATTACCTACCTCCACGAAGCTACTAAAAGCCCATAATTGTTGCTAAAAAAAAGGAGACTACTGTTTTCTCTAGACCAAACGGTAACGGCTAACAATGATGTTTCTATTTTGTGTTCACAGATGAAGAACTATATGGAGCAGCAGAACAAGACCAACAAGAGGATCCTCTATGAGATTGAGGAGATCAATAAAACTAAGAAAACTGCTAAAGACGCAAGACCCATCATGCCGAAAATGCTTGACTTCGGCACTCCGAATTTCCCGGGTCAAAGGTGTCCAATATCCTCTTACCCTCGCCAGCGATCCTCGGACCTCTTTCAGAAAGGATACTCTAACCAATACTCACAAGGATCATCTATCCTTCAACAAGGATCCTTAGGTCAACACTTAAGATCCTCCAACTAACATTCGCAAGGATCCTCGGCCTTCCAATCTGGACCCTCAGGTTTCCGTCAAGGATCCTCCACCCACCAACTTCAAGGATCCTCCATCTTTCCACCAGGATCCTTGGGCTTCCAAACAGAATCCATTGTCCATCAGCATCCAGAATCCTATTATCCTTATGGGAAGGAACCTTCGAAGGAACCACGGTCAAGGTCACTTGAGGTCCATGAAGGCGAATTTATACCCATGCAAACCACTGCTCCCGCTGGAACAACTCATGAAGCTGAAACAGTGTACCCCAGACGCAGCTACGGAGTGAGATCTTTTGATCACACAAGAGGTAACACTTACGATAATTTATCTTTTGGCACTAATCATGGTGATATGCAGGATACCGGGATCAACCGAACCATAGCCTGTGAGCTACAAAAGCTCAAGGATATGATATCAAGTGTACCAGGGGTCATCAAACCCATTCCCGAATTACCAGCAGGAAGCCATAACATATCCAGATTCACTCCACCAATTTGTTATGTGTCAGGTCCGGGAGTCACGTGCAAACCTTAGAAAGGTTGATAAGAACACACTAACTCAGTTACCCAAAGGCCTATTGAATATCCCGGCGGAATCAGGATATCCAACGAATGGGAACGAAGATGTGATGTTGTAGACACGAAACAATAATAGATAATCAATAAGAACACAATCAAAGACAAAGATTCACTGGATTTAATATATCATTCAATAGAACAATGAAAGGAATGTCTAGGGTTTCGTGAATGACGGCGGCGGCTGTACGAGGAAACAAATAAAATATTAGCTAAGAATTTTTCTCATATTCCGTGTCATGGCTGCCCTAAAATGGAAACTTAGGACCCTATTTATAGACCCTGATATTCCTTATAGAATCCCTAATCATTACATAATGAAAGACAAAATAAATACAAGTGTAGGAGTCTTCGAACAAGGTTTTTCTCTTGCTCGAGCAGACTCAGTATGCAGGGTATGCTCGATGAGTTTCTTCGAGCATACTTTACTTAGAATATCTTTAGTGAAGATATTCTCTTCCAGCAAGCTTCATTTCTCTTTACTAAGTAGGTTTTCTGCATTTGCTTTTATTTGAATTTTCATAGTCGTTTTTGTCTCGGAAATGATATTTGACAAGATTGTTAGAGTTTGGAATTTTTCCAGGTTATTTTGGGACATATTTTCGGGCTAAATATAGCAGATAAAATGAATTTTTATAAATTATTGAATTAGTAAATAATCCTAGAAATATTTTTATAAAATCCATATATTTTAATTGATAAGTGGCTAAATTTTCATAATTTAAGGATTAACGGATAATTAATTGTGCTAATTCAAAGATTAAACAAACTCAATTCTGATAAAAACTGTCAAGTTCGTGATTAACGAACCTGTTGGAATATCAGAACACCAAGAGTGGTCAAAAATTGTATTTTTGGATTAATTAAGTAAAAACAAACTTTTTAAGAGAAACCCGGACAATTTGGATAGATTGTGCGTATTTCTTCTCAAATCAAACTGAATAAACGGAAACGAGCCCCGTAGCGAATCCAAAACCCCAATGTGTGATCTTCTCAAATCAAACACATTTACCCAAACTTATTTCCCCATAACTGTTTTCTAAATGCCCAAACGAACCACTTGGCCCAGCTGGGAAAACGGGGAAACTGAGCCAAGTTCAGTTTTAAGTATTAGGCATTGAACAACATCACAACCTAAGCCTATTGACACTTTCTAGGCGTAACAGCTATACCCAGATTAGATACACCGCCCAGTTTAGTATTGAGATTATAATAATATTAAAATATTAATATTATTATAATATTCATTATAGGGATCAGTGAACGAGTCAAACGAACTACAAGCTGACGCTGTACTGAATCCTTATTAAACTGTGAGTTTCATGACCCCACTTTAAACTGTTTTTACGAACTTTAGGGGTGAAAAACATGTTGATATATATCTGTACACTATGAATTGTTTGATGATGGGAATTATCTAACTGCTAACACACGAAAGTCCCCACTAACACAGTGATTAACTTTGAGCCGGTGGCTTGTGAATAGTACTATTGGTTTGACAAACCCAGGCGGGGCCAGCATGGTTTGCTGAGACATTATCTCGTTTGCAATGACCATAATTATACAAACACGTTATGTAGTGTTAGAAATAGCTACTCGGGGCATGTTGTGGGCGGAAAGGGGGCCACAGTGGTTGATTGAGCATGGGAAATGGAGGCACGCAGCATGAACAGTCAAGGCTTCACTGTAGCTTAGCATAATTACATCATAAACATACAAACAAACGTACTTGTGAACGTATATATATACGTACTTGCATATTTACAAACTGTGATTGTTGTATACATAACTGATTTCTTGAAACTCGTGAAACTCACCAACTATTTGTAGTTGACCCGTTTTAACATGTTTTTCAGGTACCAGACTTGAACTAGAAAGTCAATGTGCTACGTGTTTGACTTGCGATCAATGCTGGGTGAATTGATACAAGTGTGCTAGTAGGAAGTAAAAGCCGCTTAACGGGCTGGATTGAGTTTGTTTCACCTAGTTGTAAACAAAGTTAGATCGATGTAAAATATTGTAAACTAGTTTTTATTGTTCTTTATTAACAATGTGGTTGATATCAGAGGTGTCTGTTACATTTTCGTTTTACGCTTCCGCAAATCACTCAATGGGGTGTGACAACATGTATCAAATATCAAGTATAAATCATTTAAGAACATGTCATTTAATTACATATTGGCCTTCGATTTTTAAAGATGCGCACGCATTTATAAGGAGTTGTGATCGTTGCCAGCGGGTCGCCAACATTTCTTCGGGAAATGAAATGCCCTAGAATGCTATTCAGGTTTGTGAGGTTTTTGATGTTTGGGGCATTGATTTCATGGGACCATTTCCATCTTCGCGTGGGAACAAGTATATACTCGTGGCGGTTGATTATGTCTCGAAGTGGGTTGAGGCCAAGGCCTTACCCACTAATAATGCCCGAGTTGTACTCCGTTTTCTCAAGAGCCTGTTTGCTCGTTTTGGTGTCCCGAAGGCGTTGATCAGTGATAGAGGAACTCACCCATCGGCTTGCGACCGCCTACTACCCACAGACTAGTGGGCAGGTAGAAGTGAGTAATTGGGGGATCAAACGTATTCTTGAGAAAACGGTTGGTTCGAATCGTCGGGATTGGTCCGACAAGTTAGATGATGCGTTGTGGGCCTTCCGTACAGCCAAAACTCCGACCGGTTCCACACTGTTTCGGATGATTTATGGGAAGGCCTGCCACCTGCCTGTTGAGTTGGAGCACCGTGCCTCTTGGGCCCTATAGAGGGTCAATCTTGATATGTCTGCCGCGGAGGCCACTCGGTTCCACCAGTTACACGAGTTAGAGGAGCTGAGAGATCACACCTACGCCCAGTCGTTTAGGTATAAGGAGCGGACGAAGGAACTGCACGATAGGAAGTTAAAGGGTAACAAGCATTTCAAGTGCGGGATTTGGTTTTATTGTATAACTCCCGGTTGAGGTTATTCCCGGGAAAGTTGAGATCCCGATGGTCGGGACCGTTCACGATCACTGAGGTCTTCCCGTACGGCACTGTTGAAATAGAGGATAAAGGTGGGAAGTTTAAGGTGAACGGTCATAGACTGAAGCACTACATTGGCGAGCCGGTGACTGATCAGACGGTCGAGGTATTCTACCTTGACGCGCTCTATGAGACGTAGACGTGGTGGATGCACCACTCGGGAGACTGCCCGTACGGCACTGTTTTATTTGTTTTGTCTATTTCAGGATGTTCCAAGATGAAACCGCTCGTACTCAATCTCCATTCGAGTCGGTCGATTTAAGGGGTGTTTCATTGAAAAAAATTAAAAATAAAAAATAAAAAAACCAAAAACACAAAAATATGTTTATTTGTTTATGTTTTTGTTTTCCGTGTTGTACGCCGCTACATGCGAGCGAGTTTGAGTTCTGCATGTTATATTATGCGCATGGTAGCTACGATGGCGTTGTGGAACAGGTTCTTCCGAGGTTGCGGCCGCGAATGAAATGCTATACGGTCGTTTGGACACTACTCAGCTGTTGAAGATTTTGCACACAAATCAGGGGTGTAACCCATTCTTTGTTTTAGTCTTGTATACTTTATTTTTATTTTCTGTTTTAATTTTATTTTTATTTTATTTCTTTTCCTTATCCTCATTGAGGATGATTTCGTTCTAAGTGTGGGGATGGGGTTTATTTTACTTAGTTGTAGAAAAAAATTTTGTTAAAAAAAATAAAAAATAAATAAAAAAAATTTAAAAATTTGAAAAATTTTGAAAAAATAGTCCCTTGAAATTTGTTTTCTCTACGTTAAACAGGAAATACCGAGTAGTGGTTATTTTATAACTTCTTGGTGTTTTCAAAATATATATATAATAAATAAGAACAATGCCTATTAGACCTGCACGTAATGTATGGTAACCGAACGGTTTAGACTCAGTAATCGTGTGTCGGTAGGCTCAGCCTTTAAGAATGAAAGGGCGGTTTGGTTATTGACATAATTGAACCTCTTAAATGGTCTGAGTATAGTGGGAAACATCTTAGGGGTTTTGTTTGTTTAACTAAGCTCGTGACAGGACTGGAATGAAAAGTCGGGTCATACTCAAGCCTCGGGTCACATGATCGTCTGTATATATTAGTTGTTTTATCTTTTGTATTTGTTTCTGTTCATGCAAAGCCATGTAATATGAGTATTAAAAAAAATAAAAAAAAATAATTTGCAAAAAGCCAAAAGGCAAAAAAAGAAATAAAAGAGATGCATTTGTAATTGCGTGCACTTGAAAGAGAGCTAGAGTTTATAGTTTGTATATGAATAAAATGTATAATCATGTGGCAATAGGTTTAAGTCAAGTTGGGGTGGCTCGGCCCGGTAAAACCATAATGGAATTGGTGAAGTGGCAGCAGGGCTTTTAGGTGTGGGTTCCACTTAGTCATACAAATTAATAGAATTGTCACGCCTTATTTGCCTCGGTAAGTATTAGGGGTATGGGTTTAAAGTGGACAGCAATACCGGCAATCGACCTGATCTAGCTTATTAGGTGAAAGTTGAAAGGGGTAACGGGTCACTTGTTCTAATACTTTAAAAAGAAAAAATATATATATATATATATATATATATATATATATATATATATATATTAATAATAGTAAATAAATAAAACCAAGAGTTGTTGGTTGAACTCGGGTATGATCCTGTGTAGTATTCTTTTTCAGGGAAGAAAAAGTCTTAAGTGTGGGGATATTTGATGTGTTGTAAAACACACGTATTTTCCGCACGTTTTATCTACGTATTATATTATATTTTATATGTTTTAACTCGTTTTAGATAGGTTTTACATACATTTATTAATCTTGTAGGTTTTGGGTAAAAGAAAGGAAGAAACCGGGACTTTTCGAGCATTTTACGAGCCTTTTACGCATACAAGTTCAAGACAAAGCTCAAGGCCCGGCCAGTATGCATCATGGAGGCCCAAATCTTACATTATAATATAATATATAAAAAATAAAAAAAACCTTTGGGCTGGAACAGGTTCCGATCGGCAGGCAGCAAGGGGAAAAGAAAAGGAAAAAAGTTTTGTGGAGCTAGGGTTGGAGCTTGTGGCGGCTAGGGAAGGAAGAAGACACAATAATCAAGCCTCGGGATCATTCACCATCAGTTTTTACAGCCAAGGAGCAGCCCGGAAACATCCATATCCTTACATCTTTTTCATTGTTCATACACTTTGATTTTCTTGTTTAATTGTTGATTTGTTTTGCAATTGATTGAGAGATTGAATTGTTATTGATTATTGTTGATCATTGGATGATTGTTAAGATGTTTGGTATGAGATTAATGATGTGTTTATTAATTGTTTTCTACTGTCCAAAAATGATTCTCGGCTAAACTTGTTAGTTCTACCTAGGAATTATGATTCTTGTTAGTGTTTGATAGGTTTTATGGATTGTTTGATTGATAGACTTGAATTGTTATTGTAAAGTTTGATTTAGACATGAAATAGGTTGTGTTTAAGGGCTGGAAATTTTAGTGATTCATTGCATAAACCCCGTGTGTTGATTGATTAGTTTTGTATTGATTGATCAGTGCATTGTTTGATTCTAGACTTTGTGTTTAGGGTTTGTTTGCAGTAGGTACCACCGTAGGGTTTTGTTGTGTGATTATTTGGATTAAGTACAATGGTTAAACACCTTCTTTGAGACCGAGAGGTTATAGGAAGTTAGGGTCGTCTCATTATCTTTGCATGCTAGAATAAGAATTGCGCGAGAGCGAGTTCGTTTCTTGTCAGGTTTAGGTGTTTTGAGCGACTAGTTGATCTATTTTAGTTTAAGTTGAATTGTTCCTCTATCCTTGGTTGTGTAGTATTTATTTCCATTAGGTTCGAGTGTTGGTGAGACCGAGAGGTGATCCTTCATTAGAACACGTTAGCAATTATTTCCAGGTTTGGTCGTTTTAGCCGATTTTGAGTAGTTAGGGTTTATTGAGTGAGACCGAGAGGTAGTCCAGTGAGCCCGAGCGATCCTTAGTCGTGTCATCTTTAGGAACCAGTGTCTTGAAGTCATTCATTCCATTAGCTTGTTAGGCCTACAATTTGATTCAGACCTAGGTAGACGTTTTTCTCCATCCTAAGTTAACACAGTTAGTTTGTCGTTAAGTTTTCTATTTTTGGTAAGTTTTGTTAGTTAGTCCAGTTAGTTCAGTTAAGTTAAAAGAAATAGAAAATCAATATAATATTATTCTAAGGTAGGTCTTGTCTAGGGTCAGTAATCGTTAGCGTATTACGTGTCCACGTGTTCTATACTCGGACTTCCTCGGTCTATACTACTTGCGATCGGTACACTTGCCGGTTGTGTGTGGTTTTAGGATTTTCGTTTTAATATTAAAGCTTAGTTGTGAGGGTCATTATTATAGGGTTATTAGACACACATCACTGTCCAGCCTTTTGGCTTCTGTTTTGATTGTCATATAAGTCTAGCTCTGCCATCTTCTTCAGTTGTTCTTTTGAAAATTCTCTCAAGTCATCCCTGAAGATGATCAGAGTCTCTTCACCATCCTCAGTTATCACCCTCAAGGTCTTGGATCTTTTGTCATATTAGAGATTTGTAGGCAGATTCAAGTTTCTTGGTGGTTCAGGCCTTACAATCTCTGACCTTGGGGTTCGGCTTAAACTAGCTTGTTTCTTCTTTTTAGCTTCAATCTCAGACTTTTCAAATCATCTCTTTATTGTATCATCAGTTTGCACAATGAGTCTTCCCATGTTGGCACCCCTTGTGTGCAATGCGCTCATCATCTCAGCTCTAACCACCTCATCCATTTTCCTTTTATCTTCTTCTAATTTTCTCTGAGTCTCAAGGTACATTCTCTGCTCTCTTTTGTATATATATCTAGAAGTTGATCATGAGGCATTCTGCCAAACTCCTCCTCAGACATTCCCTTTTCCATCACAATTTTCTTCAGAGTCTCCACCCTTTGAGGTTCCTCAAACCACATTATGACTTCTTCTTCTTTCTTTGTAGCCTTCTCTCTTTCCTTTTCTTTCTGCATCTTCATTCTCTTTTCTCTTTCTCTTTCACTTTCAATTGTGTTCTTTTGACTCTTGTGAGAGTCTTTAACACTTTGTACTTTTCTTTTCAATTCTTCCAAAGAAATCTTGATAAATGAATTGTATTCAAAGCCATTCACTTGCAAAGACTTGATTTCTTTATGTTTAGCTTTGACAGACTCATATTCTGCATCATCATTTACCCTCCTCTTCTTGCTTACCTTTTTAACAAAATTCTCTATGTCGTCTACAAGGGCATTCTTGTACAGTCTGTCAATAGTGTCAAAGGGTTGTAGGTTCAGAAAGGCAGGCTTGTGTCCTGCTTTCATCAAAATTCTCTTTTTGATTTCTTTTTTCTCCAGCCTTCAGCCTCCTGTTGAATACTTTCTTTTGTCATTCTCTCAACGTATCTTTTATCATATTTGAGACTCATCAAATTGGCTTTATCCTCATCCTCCTTGTCATCATTTGTCTTTATCTTTCTTCTTCTTCATCACTTACAACAATCTCATTTGAGTTTTGAAAAGCTCCTATCATTGGTTCTTCATTCACAGGTTCAGGAGTCTTAAACACAGACTTGGTTTCCAGTCTTCTTTTGTAAACAGATTTTTGTCTTTTAGCCTTAGAGGTTCCACTTCAGATGTCTCCTTCCTCTTTACGCCCCCCTCAGCTTCAGTTTCGGAATCTGTTTGCTCAGTGATGATTAGTTCTTCATTTACAGTCTTCTGTACTTCATCGCCATTAGTCTTTGTGATTATAGGTTTATCTACGTGAGTTTCAGGTTCTTCATCAAATATCTCTTCAACCATAAGTTCTTTTACAGAAATGTCATCATTCTCTACAGTGACTTCGTTAATGACAGGTTATGTGGTCTCAATTGGTTTTCAACCACTGGTTCTTTTTGCATTTCACTGCATAATTTGATAAAGTCTTTTTGAGCCTTTTTGGCAGCTGTCACAATCTCAGGATGATGCCCTTCTTGTTCGTTCAGAATGTCTGTTAGGGTTCTCATAATTACTAACTTCACCATGGTGCTTGCGGATACTTCAATTGTCTCATCCTGTTCTTGATTTACTGGACCCAAGCTGAGCTCTTGTTCCTTAGGTGTTTCTGTTTCAGGTTCTTCATTTTCAGGCTCATATATGACTGGCTCAGATGGTGTGGGTTCATGTTCAGTTTGCATAGGCTCAGTTACCACTGGCTTCGTTTGTACAGGCTCTTGTTCATCATCATTTTGTTTTGCTTTCAGAGCCTCCAGTGTAGCCTTAATAGCATCATCTACCTCTTTCCTCATTCTATCATCTTCTGCTTCTTTCTCCTTCATTTTAATCAATGCTTCAAGCACTCCTTCATTACTCTTAGTTATAGAATCTAAATCTTCATTCATTAATCTTATGGCTGTTTTAACATATTCTACTTCAGCCATATCAGGATCAATTACATTGTTTTTCAGAAGTATGCCATCACTAGATTGCACCTTGTGTATGGACTTGGGATGTAAATCATCATCTGTGTACGCAATCCCTTTCCCTTTTTGTTTTCTTTTTAACTTATCTTCTTATGTTTCATCATCCTTATCAGACTCCCCCTCATCATCAGCATCTTCCTCATATTCTTGATTTATCATCTTTAGTGCATTTGAGGTTCTAGCTTCCACAATCTCCTCATCTTAGCTTGCATATAGATTTTCAATTATTCTTAAGCCCTCTGTATCTTCATGTTTCTCCCCCTGTTTTGGTGCATCTAGGGTCTTCTCAACCTTAGAGTGCTCCAATGTTTGAATCTTCAGCAAAGCCTGTTGCAGGGCTGTTTCAAGGGCCTTGTTCCAGATTTCCAGAAGTGCATTCTTCTCTTTCAGCATGATGTTTTCAAATTCTAGCTTTGCATTCTCTGAAATAAGGATATAAACATTAGGGCTGGATGGTGGGATTTCTTAAGTAGGTTTAAAGTCAGGTTCTGAGAACGGTTCTGGAGATGAAGGTTCGGGTGAAGGTAGTTTGTAGGTTTCAGGTTCTGTGGGAAAGTGTTGGGTAGGATGAATGGGTTCAGTTGGTATGTTTACATGTAGAGGTGAGGTTGGTGGTGTGAGAATATGTGTGCCTTGAGTAGCTTGGGTTGGTTGGGAAACAGGTGGTGAGGAGATAATGGATTCTTGTAATGGGGATGTTGGTGGTGAAGGAACATGTGTATTACGAAGTGGTTCGTTGTCAGATAATGTTGGTTCAGTAGTAGCAGGTGAGGAAGGAAGATTGTCATCAGCATCATCAATTTCAACGAAGTCAGTTTCATCATGATATTCATCCTTCTTTCAAGCCTATCCATCAAAAAAGAAGGAAATTTGCTCCAGAAAGAAATGCGATCATCCAAGAAGAGGTACAGAAACTACTGAAATCAGGTATGATTAGGTAGGTAAAGTCTCTAAAATGGTTAGCCAATGTGGTTGTAGTTCAAAAGAAAAGCGGAAAGTGGAGGGTATGTGTCGATTTTACTGATTTAAATAAGGCATATCCCAAGGATCCTTTCCCTCTTCCACACATTGACTCCATGGTGGATGCTACCGCAGGGCACGAAATGTTGACCTTTATGGATGCTTCCTCAGGATTTCAATAAATCCAGATGGAACCATCTGATCAAGAGGACACAACATTTATAACCCTGACGGGCATATATTGTTATATTGCTATGCCACTTGGTCTTAGAAATGCAGGTGCTACGTATCAAGACTAGTCAATATGATGTTCTAGGAACATTTAGGAGATACCATGGAAGTCTACATCGATGACATGGTGGTAAAATCAAAAAAGGCGGAAGCTCACCTCAAGGATTTGGAAGTAGCATTTGACATCCTTGACAAATACAACATGAAGTTAAATCCTGCTAAATGTGTATTTGGTGTCAAGGCCGGAAAGTTCATTGTGTATTTGGTAACCAAAAGGGGGATAGAAACAAGTCCGGAGTAGATTCAGGCTATCTTAAATCTCAAGTCCATAACAAATGTCAAAGAGGTACAAAGATTAACAGGAAGGGTGGCAGCAATAAACAGGTTCATATCGAAATCCTCAAAGAAATGTAAAGATTTCTATGACATCATGAGGAAAAACCAGTAATTCGAGTGGACGGAGAAACATGAGGCTGCCCTTACCGCTCTAAAGGACTACTTATCATCGGCCCTTGCTCCCCTGTGGATGGAGAACCATTGATTCTTTATCTAGTGGTTTCCCTCACTGCTTTAAGTGTAGTCCTGGTAAAGGATTACAAAGGCAACCAACATCAGATTTACAATGTAAGTAAAAGTCTCCTTGATGCCGAGTCAAGGTACTCTCACCTAGAAAAAACTTATTTTTGCTCTAACTATGGCTTCAACTAAGTTAAGACATTATTTTGAAACTCATACTTTTATTTGAAAAACTAATTATCCCATAAAGAATGTCCTTAGAAACCGGAAATGTCAGGTAGAATGGCTTAGTGGGCTGTGAAACTGAGTCCTTACGATATTCAATATGAGCCTAGAAATGAAATTAAGTCACAAGCACTAGCAGACTTTGTGGCTGATTTCAGTAGTGATATAGAAGAACAAGCCAATCTTGAAGTTCAACAGCTTGAAGAGACCAAGGATCCTTGGACGCTCTTCACTGATGGAGCATCAAATGTTAAAGGAACAGGATTGGGAATACTACTAAAATCGCCACACAGGGACATACTACCCCATTCGATAGCTTGTGAATTCTAGTCCACTAACAATGAAGAAGAATATGAGACACTCATTGCAGGTATACAACTATCCAAGGTACGAGAATCAGGTATCTTCAAATTTTTGTAGATTCATTATTAATTGCTAATAATTTTAATGGCTCATATGTAGTCAAAGGTGAGAAATTAATTAAATATTTAGATATAGTAAAGGATATTGCAAGATCCTTCGATTATTTTAGCATTACGCAGGTACCAAGAGAAGAAAATGCTGGGGCCAATGCCTTAGCAAACCTAGCTTCAGCTTTGAAGCTCCGAGAGAACATAAAAATTCCTATCATCCACGTTTTATCCCATGCAATTGAGGAATGCCAAGCAATGGAAGTAGATGGGAATCTACACATAGATCCTGGGGATCGTCCTCTTAATCATTCATCATGGATCCTTCAAATAATGAAGTATGTCCAAAATGGAGAAATCCCGAAAGAAAAGAACCCCAAAGCTTTTAAAGCCAAGGTATCGCAATATACTATATACATAATATGTTGTATAAGAAATCCCTTTCAGGTCCATATTTAGGGTGCATCGGAGGATCCGAGATCCAAGAAGTGTTAAAAGATTTCCATGAAGGAGATTTTTGCAACCATACAGGGGGCATAGCATTATTCTCCAGGATCCTAAGGACTGGATACTTCTTGCCTACTACGAAGAAGGATGCTATGGAATACTCCAGGAAATGCGATGCTTGTTAGACGCATGGCAACATTCTACATCAGCCGGCAGAACCCCTATACCCTATCGTCTCCTCATGACCATTCATGAAATGGGGAATGGATATAGTCAGCAAGCTCCCTACAGCTCCAAGAGAAAAAGTCTTCATGTTAGCAATGACAGACTATTTCTCTAAATGGATCAAAGCTGAGGCTTTCCCTCAAGTCAGGGAGAAGGAAGTTATATCCTTTATTAAACATAACATTATTACTAGATTTGGAATCCCTTCTTAAATTATTTTTGATAATGGTTCCCAATTTATTGGGAAAAGAACTACTAACTTTTGTGACAGTTGGGGAATCAAGATGATCACTCCAACACCGGTACACCCGCAAGCTAATGGCCAAGCAGAATCAGGCAACAAGGTCATTATCAACAATTTGACGAAGAAACAAAAAAGGGCAAATGGACTGAAGAACTACCCTATGTGCGTTGGGCAGATAGGACGAACCCAAAGAACGCAATAGGACAAACGTCGTTCTCATTAGTTCTTGGAGCTGAGGCAGTGATCCCCACTGAAATGGTGTATCTAACAGCCAGGACAAGCATCTGTGATTCTCAGATAAATGAAGAAAGTCTTGCTCAAGATTTGGATACGGTGGAAAAACTCAGAGATCAAGCAAGGTTCAGGATGGCCGCCTACCAACAGAAGATGGCCGGTGCATACAACAAAAATATTAGAATCAGAATATTAAAAGTTGGGTATTTAGTTCTTCGAAAGGCATTCCAAAATACAACTATTCCTGCCGACGGAAAGTTAGTGCCTAAATTGGAAGGTCCTTATTTAATTGAAGCCGAAGCTGGAAAGGGGGCATATCGTTTGATGAATATGGAAGGTGACATGCTCCCAAGGGCTTGGAATGCAATTCATCTGAAAAAATATTTCTGTTGATCAGGATATTGGATCCTAATAATCTTCTTTAGTCCATTACTTGGTAAAATTTTACTATATGTCCATATAAATTATGTTAGATTTTTGTTTTGTCAAGTTGCATAAATGCCGAGCAATAGGGCCCTCAAGTGGAAAAAATGGGTTGGCCAACCCTTTCCTAAATTTAATTGGCCTTGTCGCAATGTTTATAAGGTTTTCACCTTATCTCCCGAATTAGGGTTTTGAAACCCTCGCCTGGAGCGCACGATTATTCGGGTATGATTGGAGGATGTGGGTCCAGTACACTATACGTGGCTGACATTTTCATGGCTAAAAATCATATCTTGGATCCTACTAATTAAATGGTAGACGTACCATATACTCAAGTTAAGGCCAACACCGGGTTAGGCTCGTCACCGCGTTAACTTGGGCTAACGCCAAGGATAGGCTCATCGTTGTTATTTATTGAGCTTGTCCCCACGTTTTATTGGGCTGGTCCCCAAGGTAGTTGGATTTGAATACAACTTTTCTAACTATTACGTTTTCTTTTGGTTATTTATTCTACCAGGTAAATAATTCAAGAAGAAAATTCCTAGGGTAAAGGATCCTCTATCCTAGTGACACAGATGATAAAGCAAAAGCCAAAAGAGTTATATTATTATAAGCGAAATAAAAAGGTGATCCGGGCTTCACCAGCAAAACGTGGACCATCCACCCTAATCAAGCTACGTCAAAGTTATCACATATTCATGCACAAACTAAAGAAAAGAAAGGCGGTTAAGGCTTCATCCCCAAAACAGAGGATCCCTCCACCCTAACTACCTTTCGTAATTGTCTTAAGAATCACCGATCCTGAGGGTTACAACTACTATTTTTCACATAAACCACCAATAAAACCATTAAAACATCATAAAAGATGGGCTCCGGCCTTGTCTATAATATACTTCATCGCCCATTGTCATCACCTACTCCTTTGCTCACCCCCATCACCATCACCAGCACCCTTGACCTCCAGAACATCCTCTTTCGTCCCGCTCGTCCCAGGATCCTCATTTCCCTTGTCGCCTCCAACATCCTCACCCTCTTGACCAAAGCCAGCCAATGCCTTCTCCCACATAGCCACATTCCAAGTGGACCTATCGAAGCTGGATCCTCAGCTTCTGTAGCCATCTTGATCCTGGCTGTGAGCACCGCCTTACTAGCCCACACTTTGGCCTGCTCCGTAACCTCCACCACTTGTTCCTAAGCTCAGATGTCCGCGAGGGCCACCTTGTCCTCCAACGCTTCCTTCTCCACCTGAAGTGATGCATTGAGCTTATCTTTCAAAGTTATGCCGGCACAGTATTTGGTTAACTCCTTCTCCGTATTAGCTACATTCTCATGTACAAGGCTTTGAAGCTGGCCACAACCTACAAAATGCCAATGAGTTAAAAAAGTAAACAAACCATCTATACTTATGGATAAAGGATCCTTACCTCCGAAAGCTGGTCAAACACGTGTTGGGCACTATGGACTTCCACATCAGGGTTCCTTTTTCTTTTCACGGTGGACTTGGAACGAGTCATCATAGTCTTTGGTGGTGCGAGGTTGGAACCCTTCATGGGCTTCTTCTTAGAGGAGCGAGAGGAAATTAGGCTGTCAAAATCCTCTAACTGGAATTGACACAACAAATTCTTGGACGGCTCGGATAATGATTTCTGTGCACCTGCCCAAAAAAAGATAAGCTCCTTGTAATCTATTGTTTTTCTTTATTTTTATCAAGTTTATGATTAAAGAACAAACTCTAACTTACTGGACATGGTTTCTGAAGAACTTGCAGTCTTCTCGGCTGAATCACTTAACACTTCACCAACAATCGTGAAGGTCCGGTCAAAAGGATCAACAATCTTGAAGGTCTGCTAAAGAAAGAATTTGATATATTTACTCAAGTAAAGGGAGAATATTTTGCACAGTTGGTTGAAAGATATTGCTATCTAGTGAATGAAATGAAGAGGCTAAAGATTGATAAGCCTGAGTATAAATACATTGATAAACTTGCTGATGCGTTACCTGAAGAATGGGGTACTTTCATCATGATTTAGCAATCAAACCCCATTGCTTATGCTCGTCTAAATCTTGCAAGTTTTATCGAGAAGCTGGAAGCTCATGACTTGGAGCTCAAAAAGAAGCAAAAGATGAAATCAACCACAGTATCACAAGATGTGGGATTATACTACAAGGGTTCACAATCAAGTTCTTCAAATCCCAAGATTCCCACTGCATTCTGTACTGAACAAACTGGTCAAGCATTTGCAACTAGTGTACCTGTTAGTTCTGCTACTCCACAATATAGTAGTAGTTACTCAGGGACCATTCCCATATCTCAAACTTCTAACACACTAGAACCTAATGTATTACAGTGTAACATTGCTGTATATTTGAAGAAAACTGGGTGCCTAACCACTGAAACTGTCAAGGAATATATGGTTTTTCTAGGTTCAGTTCTGGAATCTTATGAATGTCTGGTTGCTGTACGGATTGGCAACTACAATATGACAAAAGAAGATTATGATCAAATCGATCCAGAAGAGATGGAGATGATTGACATTCATTGGTGCATGGCAAGTGTGATAAGAAGAGCACCAAGATTCAAATAGATCACTGGAAGAAATGTATTGGATGGATTAAATTCAAAGCTGCACTTTGATAAATCCAAAGTGAGATGTTTCCGATACAAAAAAAAGGACACGTCAAGAGGGAATGCACAAGCAAAAATGTGGATGATAATGCTGCAAATCTGTTTGGACGGGACTACTACATGCAAGAAATATATCATCGTCCCGAGGGAGAGTCATCAAAAGGAAAGAAACCGACAGAAGCTTCTACTTCACAGCAAAAGGCAGCTACTGCACAGTTGGATGAGGGTTCAACTGGAACTCGGTATTTCAAGCTAATGTAGCAGAAATGATTGATGAATGTGAACAGGTTGAGAAGGTTGAAAAAGTCAAGCCGGTTGAGGACATGAGTGAGAAACAGTTGGTGAATGACGATTAATAGGGTTAAAAGGTTGATCAAGAAGTTGATCAAAATAATTCTGATGATGACCTTCCAAGAACTTATGACAGAATTCACACGATTCCTTCTGATTATCTTACCTCATTATTTACACCTGATATAATTGAATGTTTTGCAGGTTGGTTTAATTGCGAGGAAGTACCACATGATAAGATAGATTTTGGAGAGGAAGACATTGATCAATCAAGTAAGATTGAAGACTCAAAAGACAAGGTAGGTGATGAAATTGTTGAAGTTGTGACTGATGAAGATTCAGAAATTTCAAGTCATGAACCAATAGATCAAGCATTCATGGCAAGTGAGGTAACTTTTAACTCAAATTATGTGAAAAATGTGAATTGCCTTGTGATGAATGTGACTTTAAGAATCTTGAAATTAAAGAGTTAAAAAGACACTATGACAAATCATTGTTTGATCTGAATGTTGTTAATGAGGCATATTTGAAAATTCAATTGTGTGAAAAGAATTTATGGGAAAGGATTTTACAGGATTAGAAAACCATTTTAATGTTAAAGCACACGGTTGAAGACAAACAAATTGCCATCAACAGACACATAGACGAAAATGCAGCACTCAAACTTGAGCTTCAAACACTCAAGATTCAGACTGAAAGAGTTAATTTGAAATTAGTAAAGTATGTTGCATCGTCGTACGTCCTTGATCACATTATTTCTAAAACACACAAGGATAATGAGACTAAGAACATAAAAGAGGATTATCATGCTATGCCTCCACCTATGTGGAACGCTTATATTCCAAAGAAACCAAAAGGTTTCAAAAAGGCACTGAATGTTGAACTCAACACTCCACATCATGATAACTCAAAGTCTGCTAATGAGGTTTGAGAAAAGAATGAAAACGAAAATTCTGGATGTGATATGTCTACTGGAGTGAAAACGGTAGAATCAATGTTGACTGAGGAAGCGGTTAATGTAGGACTCGGTATGCCCAAGACACATATTATTATTGATGTGGCTAGTATGTCATGATCCAAGTCGGGTAAAACCCAATTGTAAGCTAGACAAACACCAATAATATTTGTTTATATATGACATGATCATAACAAATAAATATTAACACTTGAGTTATTTAGAAAAGGGTTTCTAAATACAATGTACTTGTGAAATAAATAAATCATATAGATGATTTATACTTTGAGGGAAAGCATTTCATATTGTTACTTAAGATGGTTAAGTAACAATATATTAAGCATGTTACCTATAATGTGTCATTGTGTATAACACAATATAAGTGTATATGACACAATGCAAGTTATATGTAACCCAATGTAAGTCATATTAGACAATGGAGGTAATATAACACAATGTAAGTTATATACGGAAATTTTAAAATAATAATAATAATAAAGAGAAGGAAGCCCCCCCACCCTGTTTTTCTTACTCTTGTATTATTTTATTATTAATGCTCAACTTGGTGGGTACATGCAACCATTCCTATTGGGTACTTGGGAGGTGCTCTTTTGAAAGAAAACAACTCTCACTTTCTCTCATTACAACACAAGACACAAAAGAAAATAACTCTCCCTTCTCTCCCTTTCCTCTTGAATTCGGCCAAGCAAAGAGAACATCAAGGAGGTGATTTTCAAGTGTGAATCCTAGCTAAACAAGGTGTATTGTCGTAGGCTTGGGGTATGCAAGCTTGAGGACCTTCCCATTGATGTTCTTGCCTTCCTACCATCCTCTCCTTCACCCGGATTTGATTCTCTTTAAAGGTAGCCTTACATGCATGAAGTTATAGTGACATGCATATGATTGATAGTATGTATTTCATATATGCATCCGGGCTTGGGTTTTGCATGTATAAAATTGGTTTTATACACTATAAATTAACAAGATTTAAAACTAATTTCGCAGCGTTTTACATAAAATTGGTGTTTTATGACCTTGATAATCTTGTTAAAACCCAACAATGGCATCAAGAGCCGCTTATACGGATGCATGCTTCATTAGACCCAAAAAATTTCGGATTTATGGTGGATTTTACCATTTGGCCGAAAATTTTAGGGATTTTGGTTACCCCATAGTTTTTCAAGATTATAATTTACATGCATGTGGTAATCTTGAAAAACTAAGTCGTTTGGATGATTGATTGTGTTGTTTGGACAAAACCCGAAACTTTCGGATTGGTTATAGTTTGGGCCTTTGGGCCGAAAGTTTAGGGAAAAGGGGAACCGATTTTGGTCTTGTGATTATTGCATATTTGGATGTGTTATAGATGTTCATAACCCAGCCATGGCCTTGTGTTTGGTTGAATGATTGTGTTGTGGATTGTTTGTTCATTCGACATGGTTGTAATATTTTATTTGGGTTGTGTAATCTATTTATTCATTTCATTTGGTTTGTAACAATAAGTAGATTAGATGCATTTCTTTTACTAGAAAATTGTATTAGGATATATTTTGTAAAAGAAGATGCAAGAGAGGAAGCCCAAATAAAGAGGATGGAGACCACAATCTGTGGGTGAACACTTGGAGCATTTGGATGCGGGATCAAGTGGGAGTTCACCGACACAAGCATATGTCCTTTTGAGACCCTTAGGAGAGACCTTTTGACACACTTGTGTTCAGTCAACAAGTGTAGTCAACATTAGGAGGCTATGGTTATGAACTTGTGGTTGTATGTTTTATGCTTGCGTGGTTGATTTTCTTTTGTTTGTGTTCTTGCAATGTGGTTTGCTAACTACTTAAAATCAACAACTAGCATAAAACTGGTTCCTTGGAAATCGTTAAGTAATGAAAATTGGTTTTATTAAAGTCTAATGATTTCATAATAAAATGGGTTTTATTAATAGGAACTTTGAAAATGGGTTTTTCAACTAAGTACCATACATTTGAATGCATGCAAATGGAAGGTACATAAAAGGTTTTCCAATCTAGAATTTAGAAAACGAAAATCCCTTTTATAAAAAAGTCGAACACTATCCTTTTATACAACACTCAAATCACTTGGGAACTCGGTATGGGATAAAGGTCACCTTACCATGTTGGAGGAAACTTGTGAGATTGAGGTGGGTTTACCATATAAGTGGGATAAAGGTCACCTAATCACTTGTAAATGTAAACTCACATGCGTGTATAAGTAGGACGACTTAAATTGGAAACCATGTGAATAGGGTCACCGAAGCATGGTGTACAATCGTGTTGATGGGATTAAACATGCCAACTAAACATAAGATGTTTAACCAATCCCATAATTCTAGAAGTTGCAAAGGGTTGCAATTGTCAAACGTTGACTACCTTGTTAATTTAAATAGTATGATAAAGGTCACCTAACTACTATTTAGATGTAACGTTGGGTTCTAGATTTTAATCATTAATTGTCTAGGAGACATATAGGGTATTAACGATTAAAATTAATTATTTATATCAAAAATACTAAAATTGAGCTTTGTTATATTTGTAGATGGCTGCAATCAACAACCCCCATAACGTCATTATGCCACCCGTTAATAACATATCACTAAGGTCTATTCTTGATAAGGATTGTCTAAACTATTTCAACTTTATGGATTGGTATCGAAACTTGAGAATCGTTCTCAAGCAAGAAAAGAAATACTAAATAATAGAAGAGCCTATTCCTGATGAACCTAGCGTTGACGATGTCCAAGACCATAATGATTGGGTTAAGCACAATGAGGATTCGGTGCAAGTTTCTTGCCTCATGTTTGGAACTATGATTCCCGAGATTCAAAAGGATTTTGAACTTCATGGGGCATACGACATGATCACCCAACTTAAGGAAATGTTCCTTACATAAGCTAGGGTGGAACGCTTTGAAACGGTTCGAGCGCTTCATGCATGTCGTATGGAAGAAACCCAATCTGTTTCCTCCTATGTGCTTAAGATGAAAAGCCACATTGATCGTCTCGAGCGCCTTAATTATCCAGTCTCAAAGGAGGTAGCCACGAATTTGATCCTAAATAGGCTAACCAATAAATTTGAGACCTTTGTAATGAATTACAATATGAATGGATGGGACAAAAGCATTGGTGAGCTTCACGCAATGCTTAAAACGGCCGAGACGGGAATGGGTAAAAGGGTTTTATCCGTTCTCACGATCAATGAAGGTGGAAATAACAAGAGGCATCACTCGGAACCTAAGGTAAAGGTTGCCAAAGGTAAGGGACAAGTCAAGGGTAAGTTCAAGGGAAAGGAAAAAGTGGAACCACCCAAACCAAAGAAGCTAAAGGTTAGCGCGGAGGATCCATGCTTTGGATGTGTGGAGATTGGCCATTGGATGAGGAATTTTTCAACCCATTTCAAAGAGTTGAAAGCTAAGATTGAAACAAGCATCTAGAATTTGGAATCACCGTTTTGATGAAGAAGTTAAGAAATTTGGATTCATCAAGAATGGTGATGAAGCTTGTGTGTATACGAAAGCTAGTGGGAGCATTATCACTTTCTTAGTATATTATGTTGATGACATACTACTATTTGAAAATGACATTCCAACCATGGAAGGTGTAAAATCATGGCTTGGAAGTTGTTTTTCCATCAAAGATCTTGGTGAAGCCGCCTATATTTTGGGAATAAACATCTATAGGGATAGATCAAGACGGTTGATAGGTTTAAACCAAAGTGCATACATTGACAAAATCTTGAAAAGGTCCAAGATGGAGAACTCTAAGAGAGGTTTGGTACCTATTCAAATAGGAACTATATTGAGTGCATCTCAATGTCCAAGCTCAAAGGATGAGTAAGAGAAAATGAATGGAATCCCATACGCATCGGCTATTGGATCCATCATGTATGCAATGGTATGCACTAGACCAGATGTGTCATGCACTTTAAGCATGAAAAGTAGATTCCAACATAATCCGGGAAGTAGCCATTGGATGGCGGTTAAGAGTATATTGAAATACCTTAGGACTAAGGACATGTTTCTAATATACGATTCAGGTGAGGAGGAACTCGTTGTAAAGGGTTACACGGATGTGAGTTTCCAAACCGATCAAGATGATTCTCGATAACAATCGGGATATGTTTTCATTATGAATGGTGGGGCAGTCTCTTGGAAGAGCTTGAAACAAGATGTGGTAGCATTGTCCACCACGGAATCGGAATATATCGCCGCCTCATTGGCAGCTCAAGAAGCTGCATGGAAAAGAAAATTCATTGCTGATCTAGGGGTAGTCCCTACATTCGGGACCTCGTGCTCATCAAAAGACGACGCACATTGAGGACATCGTGCTCTAGAAATATTTTGTGACAACGAGGGTGCGATTGCTCAAATCATGGAACATCATGCTCATCAAAAGACGAGGCACATTGAGCGGAGGTTCAACTACATAAGGGATGATGGTGAGAAAGGAAAGATATGTATTCGCAAAGTTCACACCGATCAAAACATTGCGGATCCACTCACGAAGCTCCTTGAAAGGCCAAAGAATGATGGTCACACTTGTGCCTTAGGACTTCGATATTCTAGTGATTGGATGTGATCGAATTTTGTATTTGGATATCGGAACAATTGTTATTTTAACTCATTCATATGATTATGGTTTATGATTATGACATTTTGAGTTATGTTCCATTTTAGCATGTTTAAATCCATGAATAAGTTAATTTTTCTAAATGTCCGTAGTCACTCATAATTGTGGGAACAAGTATGAAGGTAAGACTATTATGAACTTGGATTGGTGGGTATTCATAAGGTATGAATATAGAGCAAAAGGTTGCTGCCAAGGTTCATAGATATTTATGGGATATAAATATTGGACTGACCCACTCTCAAATGTTACTACTTGGAATCTTTGTGATGGATCATAAGTAAATTTGAGGAAAGGCGAATATCATAGTATCCTCTGACCTGAGATACATATTGGGTCTTGATATTCACCAAGTATTATGCTTTGACTTAGTTCTTCGCTGATCTGAAACATGATAGTACATAAGTCTAAGATCAGGTACAATACAAGGTGATTGTGAGTGACGTATGTAGTCAAAACGGGATTTGTCCCTCTTATTCGTTGAGAGTAAGACGTCTAAGGCCTGCTAAGTTAAATCAACAGAGAATAATCACTCTGTGTCTCTGGATTTGACATGACATCTGTAACAAAAGGATAAATGATAATTTCACCTAAATCATTTCAAGTAAGGGACTTTAAGGGGATGATGTTATTGAATGGCACTTTGTCATGCGTATTAGGGGTAGTAAACCGTAGTTAGGCGGTATTTGCTACTTGCATCAATCTTCTATGTATCTTGTGCCAGTGGGAGATTGTTTGACTCGGTATGCCCAACACACATATTATTATTATTGATGTGGCTAGTACGTCATAATCCAATTTGGGTCATACTCAATAACAAGCTAGACAAACACCAATAATATTTGTTTATATATGATATGATCATAACAAATAAATATTAACACTTGAGTTATTTGGAAAGGGGTTTCTAAATACAATGTACTTGTGAAATAAATAAATCATATGGATGATTTATACTTTCAGAGAAAGCATTTCATATTGTTACTTAAGATGGTCAAGTAACAATATATTAAGCATGTTACCTATAATGTGTAATTGTGTATAACATAAAGCATTATGTATAACACAATATAACTGTATATGGCACAATACAAGTTATATGTAACACAATGTAAGTCATATTACACAATGGAGGTAATATAACACGATGTAAGTTATACATTGAAAGTTTAAAATAATAATAATAATAATAATAATAATAATAATAATAATAATAATAACAATAATAATAATAAAGAGAAGGAAGGGGTCGGTCCCCCCCCCCCTCTTACTCTTGTATTATTTTATTATTAATGCTCGACTTAGTGGGTGCATGCAACCATTCCTATTGGGTACTTGGGAGGTGCTCTTTTGAAAGAAAACAACTCTCACTTTCTCTCATTACAACGCAAGACACAAAAGAAAATAACTCTCCCTTCTCTCTCTTTCCTCTTGAATTCGGCCAAGCAAAGGGAACATCTAGAAGGTGATTTTCAAGTGTGAATCCTATCTAAACAAGTTGTATTGTCGGAGGCTTGGGGTATGCAAGCTTGTGGACCTTCCCATTAAAGTTCTTGCCTTCCTACCATCCTCTCCTTAACCCGGATTTGATTCTCTTGAAAGGTAGTCTTATATAAATGAACTTATAGTGACATGCATGTGTTTGATAGTATGTATTTCGTATATGGATCCGGGCTTGGGTTTTGCATATATAAAATTGGTTTTATACACTATAAACTAACAAGATTTAAAACTAATTTCCGCTGCGTTTTTCAAAAAATTGGTGTTTTATGACTTTGATAATCTTGTTAAAACCCAATAGTTATAAATCATGGGTTGGGAAATGAAAAGGGAAGTGAAATCAAAAAGATTTGCAAAAAGAAGTTTTTATAACAAGCAATCTCATTAATTTAAACCACTTCAAGAGAAAAATATTGTGTTTGTGCATGGTGAAACTTCTGAATCTGAAAAAGAAGCTATCTTTAGAAATCAATCTAATAAAGAGTTTTATCGGTTGAAGGCAGAACGTGATCAAGTTGAAACTACATCTCAAATCAATAAGTTCATTGATAGGAGACATTGTTTTAATTGCAATGAACTTGGGCACGTGTTTTATGCATGTCCAGTCGATACAAATATGATCACATTTCGCTTCAAAAGACTGTTATCAAGTAACCTGGCCTAGGTTATGTGTGTGAGAAGAAACCAATGAGTGTTCCTAAAAATGTTAAAATCTTAAAAAGAGATGAGTCAGTTAAAATTGATGTTGAAAAGGCTGTTAAAACTAATGTTCCAAAATCTAAGGATTCAAAATCAATTCAAACATCGTTTTATAACAAAAGACAAGCCGCAGGTCAAAACTGGGTAGTAAAAACTGTTGTTAAACCACCAGAGGTTGTCGAGAAAGTAATAACTGAATATGAGTCGCAAGTGACTAGTGAAGATTCATTAACTGGTGACTCAGATTATGATGATGTAAGGTTGTTATACAAGAACTTTAAACAACCCAAGACCAAGAAGGCATGGATTTCCTTGTCTCACTAAACTGTTAATTGTATGTGCAGGGTCTTCCAAGATCCCACGATTCTCATTGGATAATGGATAGTGGAGCCTCTAGGCACATGACAGGTACTCTGTACTTGCTAAATGATGTCAAATCAATAAGAGAAGGGTATGTCAGTTTTGCTGGAAACCAAATAGGACAAATAGCTGGTGAGGGCACATTAACCAATGGGAAAGTAACGTTCGAGAACGTCAACTACATTTCAGAATTGGAGGATAATTTGCTCAGCATATCACAGATTTATGATAAACACTTCTCTACACACTTCACGAACCGAGGGTGTTTGATTTTGAAACCTGGTTTCAAAATTCTAGAAGCGTGGATTTTTATGCGTGCTCCACTAGAGAATGATCTTTACTTCATGAATATGAGCACTGAATCAACATATTCAGGGTCTGCTCAATGTTTCATCTCAAGAGCATCTGAGCGGGAATCCGTTTTAAGGCATCGAAGGATGGGACATATAAGTTTAAGGAAGATGAACCATCTGGTTCACAAGAACTTGGTAGAGAAAGTGAATTTAAGAAATTTTCAGTTAAGCGAAGAGTGTTTGGACTATAAAAAGAGAAAACAGACAAAGAAACCGCATCCAAGGAAAATTGTCAACACCATCAACTTACCGTTCGAACGTCTTCATATGGATCTATTTGGTACGGTGAATGTCAAAAGTATCACGGGAGAGCTTTAATGTCTTGTGGTTATTGATGATTACATGAGATTTTCGTGGGTGATGTTTTTGGAATCAAAGGATGAGACAAATGATTCCTTTATGATCTTATTCAAGAAGTATCACGGGAGAGCTTTAATGTCTTGTGGTTACTGATGATTACATGAGAAAACAGACAAAGAAACCGCATCTAAGGAAAATTGTCAACACCATCAACTTACCGTTCGAACGTCTTCATATGGATCTATTTGGTCCGGTGAATGTCAAAAGTATCACGGGAGAGCTTTAATGTCTTGTGGTTACTGATGATTACATGAGATTTCCGTGGGTGATGTTTTTGGAATCAAAGGATGAGACAAATGATTCCTTTATGATCTTATTCAAGAAGCTGGAAAATTTGTATAATCTACCGATCCGTTGAATAAAGAGTGATAATGGGACGGAATTAAAGAACAACAAATTGCTTGAGTACTGTAATAATCGGGGGATTCTTCATGAATTCAGTGCACCGTACACACCACAACAAAATGGGATTGCTGAATGAAAGAATCGCACCTTGATTGAAACGGCTCGAACTATGCTTTCAGATTCAAAATTACCAGTTAATTTTTGGTCAGAAACAGTGGCGGCCGCTTGTTATACTCTAAACCGGGTACTTACAGTCAAGAAATTCGGCAAGACGTGTTTTGAGTTATTTAATCGTCGAAAACCTAATCTGAAGTGACTTGAACCATTTGGATCAACATGTACTGTTCTTGAACCAAATGGCAAATTTGGTCCCAAATCTGTTGAAGGTTTCTTCGTAGGGTATGCTAGTCCACTCAGACGTGTACACATTCCTAGCCTTCACAAGATTGTCCAAGTCTAAAATGTTGATTGTCAAAGAAATACTTGTAACACCCGTAAATTTCGTTAATCGGCTCGATCGTTTATAAATGTTGGTCAAAAAGCCGGGGTTTCATCTTTTTAATTTAGAGCCTTGTAATACGTTTTAAAAGTCCGTTTGTCCATCCTTTTTCCCAAAACATCCCCTCTTACGACTTAAAGTATTATATTAGTATGTAGCACCCGACATTTTCGTTTGTCGGCATGCACGTTGTAGAGTTTGTATATTTATCGGGTTTGAACCGGCTTACTTCAGGGACCTCCTTGTCATACCCGTAAGTTGAATTAATTGACTTTCCACCCAAGTTGCTACACACTTCATACTGGAGGGACTAGAGTGTAATTTATTTTATATCATAATATTAAAAAAGAAAAACCCTAACCCAAACTCTATTCCCAGCAGCCGATCGGCCTCAAGACCCCCCTGCTCGTTTTTCTTCTGCCCAGCCAAGTTTCAGCCATGAAAACTTCAATTCAAGGTCAGTTTTATAATTCCCCATGTCTTTTACACCTTAATTGATCATATTAACGCGCTTATTGGTCGTTAAGGTTGAGTTTTGATGATAACAGTTTGCTGACAGATTCGTATATGTTTATTGTAGGGTTTGTAACGGGATGATAAGCCATTGTTTTTGATCGATTCTTAATTCCATGATGTTCTACTTTGAGTCTAGTTTCCAGAAAGGTATAATACGAAAATTTTGGACCAGATTTGAATGGTTTTTATGAATTTATAAAATCGAGTGTCAAAGCTGATGCGGGATGACGGATTCTGGTCTGTCTTCCTGACGTCATAACCTTTTTTCGACAGGTCCAAATTGGTTGGCTCCACTTCTGGAAGTTAGTATTTTGAGGTAGAAACCAAACCCAATTGGAATCGTTTAATTTGGTTTGGTAATGAATTTTATAAAAATAAAACCATTTTGTTGCGCACTGAAATAGCTGCACATAGCTTGCTGTGTTGGAAGAATTTTTATAATTTTTATGTCCAATAGAAAAATATAATAAAAATAGTTTTATAAACCTAATACATTTATTGAAGTCTAGTAAAAATTTAATAATTTATTTCAAAGGTTATCCTATGTAATTAAATGCATCTTCACATGTTAAAATCTACACGTTTTACTCGTTATTAATCGATAAGTTCGTTTTAGGCTTAACCGGTGGATTTGGTTAGTTGAAAGGTTTTAGGGGCTGAGGTAAAGTAATTGGGTATGGGTTGGGCCTTGGGCCAAGTGTTGGGCCTTGGGCCAACATGTGGGGCCTTTGGCCAAAGTGTTGGGCTTGAACGGCCCATTAGGCAAGAGTGTTCTTACGGTCTAGTTTAGTAACGCGTTGTGTTCTATTTACAGGCCCTTACTTGTGAGTGTGCACTTAGGGATTTCCTAGCTCGTTGCAGGTGTTCGATCGATTCCAGGTGAGTTCATGATGCCCTTTTTACTCTTTTTACGTTTTGGGCTAGCATACACACCGAAATCCAATTTTATTAGATTTTACCCATTACAACTATTTGAATGGTACTACATGGTCTCACTCGTGATGGTGCATTTTGAAAGTTATATTTGAATTATTTTATATGCTTTAGGATATTTTAGACTCGTTTATGGTCTTGTATCCTTTAAGGTTACGTACATTATTAATGGTCTAGACTCGAGGATGTTAGTAGACTTGGTAGTAATTGAATATGAGTAGACCTATTTACTTAGTTCCCGTGTGGGATGGTATATATATATATACATATATATATATGTATGTATGTATGTATGTATGGAGGTATGTATGTATGGGTATGGGTTACCTTATAGCCTACGGTTGTGTGATGATATTTAGTTCCTCGTGACTTAGAATGATGTGAGTAGGCTTATTGATGTGTGTGTGCATGGTGATTCACGGCCGGGTCAAATACATTACTCGGGTTGTACCCGTGGTGGAGAGGCCTGTGTGACGTGATCATCATTTTGGCGGGTCAAATATATTACTCGGGTTTTAAAATCCAGTGGTGAAGAGGCCCGTTGGATGTTGACCCCCAATCGGGTCAAATATATTACTCGGGTTGTACCCGTGGTGGAGAGGCCCGTATCACGTGCTTGGATGTGTGAGCCGAGATCGGGTCAAATATATTACTCGGGTTGTACCCGTGGTGGTGAGGCTCGTATCTCGTGCTTGGATGTGTAAGCTGTGATCGAATCAAATATATTACTCGGGTTTGACCCGTGGTGGAGAGGCTCGTGTCACATGCTTAGGTCTTACCGCGTCCGGGTCAAATATATTACTCGAGTCTTGACTCGTGGTGGAGAGGCCCATGTACGTGTGTTCGACGATGAATGTATTATTTGGTGAATTGTATTAATATTAGGCTTAGTATTGAATGCCTAGATTATCCATTATTTATGGATCGTATATGGTGATATTGTTGGTTGGATGTTCGAATTAGATGTTTGTATGTGTGTATGTAAATGTGCATATGTTGGTAAACTGTGACCGGGTCAAATATATTACTCGGGGAAGACCCGGGGTGAGGAGGCTCGTGTTACATGATTTTAATGGTTTTGTTAAACCGCGACCGAGTCAAATATATTACTTGGGGATGACCCGGGGTGAGGAGGCTCGTGTTGCGTGAATTGTTTTATTTAAACTGTAACCAAGTCAAATATATTACTTGGGGATGACCCGGGGTGAGGAGGCTCGTGTTACATGATTTTAATGGTTTTGCTAAACCGCGGCTGGGTCAAATATATTACTCGGGGAAGACCCGGGGTGAGGAGTCCCGTGCTGCGCGAAAAGATGTTTAATGTTTTATTTACTTATGATTTGGTTAAGAAAAGCTATTTATGGTTTTATGGACTCATGATTTTCCCCTATATTCCATACTCATGGAATTTAAATTTTTAATGAATGTCGTTTATGAAAACTCGAACTCACTCAGCTCAAGCTGACTTTGTGTGTATGTTAGATTAACTTTCAAGTTAAGAAATGGATGCTACCGCTTGGACGTGCTGGAGACTACTCGGAAGGTTGAAGGCATTTCTGGTCGAGGAATTCAAATAAAACAAATATTTTATTTACATTTGATTTTGGACACCTGTACCCGTGTTTGGGATTTTTAAATACTTACACTTTTTCCGCTGTTATTTACTCTGAACTGGTTTTAAATACAAAGAATTGTTTGGTTTTTAAATTTTTGTGAAATTGTGGATGTGATTACCAACTGTAGGATTACCGGGATTCGGGGTCTTACAATACTCCTACTGTTCAACAACCAGGGAATTCTAGGCTGTTTGATTACGAAATCCTTTGGGAGAGTTTCAAACATCCTAAAGAAGATTTTTCCAAAGAAACTTTGATGATGATTTACAATCAACAATTGTCGGAAAACCATGTGCCTATGCTTGAAGAACCTGCATCTGTTCCTCAAAATGTACCTGATCATGTTCAATCTGATGACTTGCCATAGACTAATCCTGTTTTTTATGATGATGGTGAATCTGATGAGGAGATTATTGAAACTGTTTCTCCATCCACTGTTGCTACTGAATTGTGTGAGAACAATCTCCAACCTGAAGTGTCAATACCTACCGCGGTGGTGCCAAGAACTTTATCCTACCATTGCGAGGATAATATAATAGGAGATTTGAATGCTGGGGTGCAAACAAGATGTCAAATCGATCAGAATCTCCAGTGTTTCTATTCTATGGTTTCTCCATAACAAAATACATTCTTATTTAAATGTTTTATTTCTCAGGTTGAGCCAAAAACGTATAAAGAGGCCCTAACTGAAGAAAGCTAGGTCAATGCCATGCAAGAGGAGCTTATACAGTTTGTGAAGCTCGGAATTTGGAAATTGGTTGACTTACCTGAAGATAAAAAGCAGATTAACACCAAATAGGTGTTCAAATGCAAACGGGATGAGAATGGAATTATTGTTAGAAACAAGGCAAGACTTGTTGTATTGGGATTTAATCAGAGAGAAGGTATCGACTACAACGAGGTTTATGCACCAGTTGCAAGACTAGAGGCAATTCGGATCTTTCTAGCTTTTGCTTCTTGGAATGTTTTCAAAGTTTATCAGTTGGATGTGAAGTCAGCATTCCTTAACGGGAAGATTAGTGAAGAAGTCTACGTGGGACAACCACCGGGGTTTGTCAATCCGATCCACAAAGACGAAGTGTATCTCCTTGATAAAGCCCTTTACGGTCTCCATCTAGCCCCGAGGGCATGGTATGAGACGTTGTTCCAGCATCTTTTGGACTACGGGTTTTTCAGAGGAACAGTCGATTGTACACTTTTCACCAAATTTGTTGATGTACATCTACTGATTGTGCAGATATACGTCGATGATATAATTTTTGGGTCGACAAACGATGTTCTGTGCAAGCAGTTTGAAGAAGTAATGAAGAAGTTTGAGATGAATGCAATGGGGGAGATGAAATACTTTCTTGGACTTCTAGTAGAACAGATGTCAGATGGTATCTTCATCCATCAAACCAAGTATTTTCAATGACGTATTGACGAAGTTCAACATGACTGATGCATTGGCAATCAGTACTCCTCTAGCATTGAATCATGGTATCGGTCCTGATCCCAACAGGGAGAAGGTTGACCAAACTTTATACCGATCCAAGATAGGCTCATTGATGTATTTAACTGCTTCTCAGCCAGACATCATGTATGCTACCTGTTTGTGTACCTGATATCAATCAAATCCGAAGTTTTCACATCTCATGATCGTCAAAAGAATTCTACGCTATCTCAGGGGATGTCCAGGGGTCAGTCTCTGGTATCCAAAAGACAAAGAGTTTGTGTTAAGGGCTTATTCTGATTCAGATTATGGAAGCTATAAGTTGAATGCCAAATCTACAACGGCAGGGTGTCAGTTCTTCGGCAAGCGACTTGTCACCTGGCAATGCAAGAAACAAACCACGGTTTCATTATCTACCTATGAAGCTGAGTATGTAGCTGCCTCCAGTTGCGGCTCTCAGGTTCTTTGGATACAAAAACAAATGCGGGATTACGGTTTGAATTTTCTTACCACCCCTATCTTCGTAGATAATAATGCAGCTATATCACTAACTAAGAATCCGGAAAACCACTCTAAAACTAAACATATTGAGATACGGTATCACTTCATTCGTGATTGCTACGAAAAGAAGTTGATTACCGTAGACAAAATTCACACCGATGAACAAAAAGCAGATCTTTTCACCAAAGCTTTTGATAAGTCACGATTTCAATACTTATTAAAACTTAATGGTTTAAAAGTTTTGGGCGGTGTTGATAAGGGGGTTACCAAGATTGCAGGTGTGTTGGATACTTAGTGATCCTGAACATCAAAGTCAAATTTTATTTTGTATACAAATTTTTCATACAAATTTTTCTTTAACCAAAAACATTATAAAATTCAAAAATGTCAAAAACATTAAAAATGTTGCTCCTCAGAAAAAGAGTTTTTAAAGAAAAAAGGAAAGATGATAGTACATTGGTCATCTGGTTCCAAATCCATAAAAGTAGTCATAAAAGGCTGAGTGCTTAAATGTATTGGTGCATTGGTAGGCCTTTAGAACAAACAAGTAAGGGAAACTAAGTGATATAAACTTAAGATTGCCTAATTGATGGGGTGTTAGTCTCTAACTAAAGTCTTGATAATGATGGCAGAAATGTAATAGCTGGTCATACTCAAGCCTTTTAATCAGAATGATTGTTTAAATTTGTTAAAACAAAGCAATTAGTAAGTGGTTAATGTTTCAACGATGTATGGCTTTTTGGCCTTAAATCCTGTATTGAAGGGATACTTTAAGGTTCCTAGATCCATTGGGTCTTTATGTGGTTTATCATCTGGGTATTCATTTCAATGAATATTTAAACAAGCTTTAAAAAGCAAACCCGCAGATTAAGCTGCTTTATAAGGCATTAAACTTGATCGCACAAGTACTTATGTACTAAACTAATTACTGACTTGATCAAAATCCGATGTTAGACACACGCCGTCCCCTTGCTCGCGTCTTATTACCATTAAAAAACGGACCACAAGGGACACAACGTTTGCATGCCAACAGATGAAATCGTGCATACCCATCCATGGTAAAGGACCTTAGGGTATTTCTTGATAACGGGGGTATGTCTTGTAGTGGGGATTATTTGCTGATAAGCTTAAAATAAAAGTGTTTTTATCTTCTGATTTCAAGGTTTAAGTCAAGTTGGGGTGACTAAGCAATCAAATTACGCCAGAATCAAGATTAGAACTAATAATTCCTGATAGTTTGTGCCTAATTGAATCGATTAAACATATCACAAAAATTCCTGAATCATTTGTTCAAAAGGTTTAGGTGGACAACAATACCAATGACTAACTTAACACCAGTCATAATAAACGCTGAAAATAAAACTGCGATGGAAGGGCAATTTGGTTAATATGATTCCCTGCTCAAACTCTCAAAAACATGTGAATTCAGTATTGATTTCTAGTTTCTATTTTTCATTTGGTAAGAGTCATTTTAATATTTGTCTTTATTGAAAAACCAAAAAGATTTTCTTTCAGATTTAGTTTTCGACTCTTGATGTACGGGTGAACTATATCTCTGGGATTTTTCATGGACAATAAATCTTGCTAAGTTTTATCAAATAAAAAGATCAAAAACGTTTATCTGTTTTACTTAAGGTCATTAATTTGGACTTGGTAAAAGAGTGATTTTTCAACTGAGCATATTTAAGTTATTCTTATACTGTACAAGGACATTAATTTGTACTTGGGACACTACATTGGTGTGAAGAGGACATGAAATATGAGTTTTATTAGACATACTTATGCAACGTATAAGTATTGAGACTTATACACCGCATAAGTTATGCGCCGTATAAGTCCCACACTTATACGCCGCATAAGTTTAAGTGTATAAATAAGAGTTATACACCGCATATCTTCTCAATTATACGCTTGACGATCTGTATGCTCTCTTTATTGATTCAAAATTTCTCATAATCCTTTGTTGAATCATTGATTGATATTTGAGTTTGGCGATCTACACACCAATCCAAATCATAAAGGTGAGATAATGAATCCAGATATAAGAGTGAACAGTATCTGGCAGCACGTATATGTCAAAATTAATAAGGATTGTCAAATGTTTGATGCATATCATGATCATTTAATCCTTAACTTGATATTATGAGTACTATGATAGTACTTAATTGGATTAATCATGGGTTTTTAGGGTCAGATCTGAAAAGAAACTTATACGTTTGACGAAAACTGATATTAGACCAGTTGAACATTCATAGTTCATAAAATTGAACTCAAATGTATTATTAGCGGTCATAAACGATACTTGCATAATAGATATTGATTCACAACATGGTGTAAGATTTGAAGACTTTTGATTTTGGGTCAAAACAGGACATATACGCCGTATATATTCATACATATATGGAGTATAAGTTGTGTGTTGGCCAAGTCAAAATAGCCAATCATATACATTGATGGACTTATATGCCTTATATGTTCCTTATACTTCAATATTGGACTTATACGTTGATATATACATATACGCTGTATTGGACTTACACATAGATATAAACATATACGCTAAGACATACATATACGTTGATATCTACTTATACGCTGAATAAAGACTTATATGCTGAGTTGAACATATACGTTGAGTATTGAAACTTATACTAACATGAGAATTTGTTTATGTTTCCAGATGGTTAAGAAAGCTAAGATTACTAATCTAAAGCACAATATCTGTGCTTATTTGAATGAAGAGGATCCCAAAGCTGTAAAGTTTAAAGTAATCATGCCATTCTTGAAGAGATCCAAAATTTACAAAGCCATTACACATTCAGTGGATCCATATGAGAGTATTGTGACTGAGTTCTGGAGTATTGCCAAGGTTTTTGGTACATATATTTATTCCACTGTTCAAGGTGAGGAGATTGTAGTGAATGAAGCCCTGATAAGGAAGGCCTTTGAGTTCGGAGATGAAGCGTCAGATCCTGTTGATTTAGATGAAAGAATGGTGAAAGAGTGTATGCTTAGGATGGGTTACAGAGACACATTAAACAGATTGGCTTTATGGAAGACTGCACTGTCAAGGCCATATAAGTATCTCATTCATATTATGGTACATTGCCTTGGACATCGGAAAGGCGGTTACGAGGAGATGTGGGATTACCAGATGAGTATGATGGCTGCTTTGTGTTTGAACCTGAAGTACAATTTCTCCGTATGATTTTGAACAATATGAAGATGAATTCCGGAGATAAACAGTGGTTGCGGTATCCAAGGCAATAATTTGTCAAAGCTTGCTACTTATAAGAAGATTAAAGAAGCTGATATTCCAAAATTCAGAGGGTTATTTGGACATCTCAAGAATCCAGATTATGTTGCACCATCGGATAACAAATGGAGAAATGATGGAAGTGATTCTGATAGAGTTGAGGGAGAAAGACTAATCGTGGAATTTAAACCAGTAGGCAAGCGCTTTATTAAGATTGAGTCTGATACTGAAGAGGAATCTGTCACTCCAAAGAAGAAAAAGAGGAAAGTTATGAAGAGGAAAGTTGTCACATCAGTAACTGAGGATGAAGTATACTCAACTACATCTTAAAGAGATCCGAAGGAAACTGAATCTGATTCTGAAGGCCGAAGAATGAGATTATCCAATCCCAGGTTTAAGTTTGAGAAGCGGGCTGAGAGTTCGAAGAAACGTAAGTCTACCGATGAACAAGATGAGACATATGTTCCAAAAGTTGCTGTTGAAAAGCCAGTGAAGCCAAAGGTTGTTCGTATTAAGAAGAAATCTAAACGGACTGCATCTCCAAAGTTAAAGCACATAGATGAGCCTGATAGTGAAGAACCAGAGGTTATCGTGACTCCTATCAATCTAGAGTTTGTTGTTGAAGAACCAGTTGTCGATTTAAGTAGAGATGACAATGTTTTGAAAACACCGGTGGTGGAACCATCTCCACAAGCTCAAGTTCCATATGTTTCACCAAAACCAGCTGAAAAAGTTCCTGAGTTTAGCTTACCGTCTCTTGATGCTAGTCCTTTTGGAGATTTTCCCACATTCAGAGATCATGATTCTTTAAAGGCTATTGTTATTGAACAAGGAATTAAAATTGATAGTCTGGTGGTTGAAAATGAAAGACTAAGAAAAGAGAATGTTGAACAATGAAAAATGATTGAGGATGGTGAATTAAGGAGGAAACAACAAGCTGATCTATTAAATCTTCATATGAAATATTTTGCTGTGTTAGAAGCAAAATTGGGTATTGATTTAAGAGGTGAGGTTGAAAAGTCGGATGACACAATGTTTACTAAGGTGTATAGTGGTGAAGCTTTGATGGATGAGATCGAATTCAAAATGCAGTATGATCAAGATCGTGTGGATTGAAAGGGTAAGGGGAAAGTTGATGAGCCAACAATACATGTTGATATTCCTGAAGTTGGAGGATCATCTTCAGCATTTGCACATGAACCAGAACAAATAGTTGAGCCTGTATTAGAACAAATTATTCTTGAATCAGTTGTTGAGCAAACAGTTGAGCAAATGACTGAACAGGTTATACCAGTTGTTGCAGAAACTATAGAGCTAGAGGATGAGGAAGAAGATAAAGAATTATGAGATTATGGAGATTCTCCATCTCATGATGATAATGATGATGATGATCATCATGATGATCCAAGTGCTGGTGGTGGTTTGGGTGTGTTGGTTGGTTCTGGAGTAAGTGCGAGTGCTGAAAATGTTATTGACCCAGTAATTGAATGTGAACCTGCTCAAGAAACTACTCAATCTGGTGGTAATGTTGATGAGCTGAAGATACTTGATGTTGATCCAATAGCTTTCAAGCCTCCTGCGAGATTTACATCTACTGGAGAGGAGTTAGAGGAAGGTGAGATTAAAGTAACACGTGTTGATCTAGCTAGAATGCTAAACATTTCTGAAGAAGAGTTTGTGTTTGATTTTGAAAAGGATCTGGGGTCAATTGAGGACAATTTTCTTGTTAATGAGCATATTGAAGAGGGGGAATTGGAAAAAGAGCCTGTGTCGTATGTGAATGCAGTTGATCAGGTATTTCCATAATTTGATGAGGAAATTGATATGATTAGTCAAGAATTTGATGATCAAGGAAATCCTGTACCTTCTGCTAAAGGTAAATCTACTGAAGAAGCTGAGGTAAATAGTAAAGATTGAACCGAAACATATATACTTGAATCCTGTCAAGTATTACAAGAAGGGAAAAGCAGCTAAGCTTGGAAAGGTTGTAAGTATTGCATATTTGCCAAAGATCAGAAAGATTGCTGTGAGAAGAACATATGGCATGCAATATTTTGAGAGCTTATGTGAATTGAAGTCTTTACCGTGGATGGACGTGGTGGACATAGTTGAAAAGGAGTTATTAAATTGTCCTAAGCGTGGACTGGTGAAGGAGTTCTGGGATTTTATTAAACGTCAAGCTAAATGCAGATTCAGAAACTGGACTCCTCAAACTCCATATCTTCACGTAACAAAAGTAAAGAAAGATCCTGAAACAGATGACTTTGTGAAGACGTGGAGGTATAAACAACCAGAAACTCTAAAGGTGATTCCTATGTACCCAATGGAACAAGACTTTCATGTATATTTTCGTTGGTGGTACTCTGATGAAAACCGGGGAGAAGCTCATATTGTGTTAAACCGAGACGGAGTATGGGATGTTATAGATGTGATGGATCCTATGTGGTTGGTTAATTGCTCAAAGAAGGACATAGAGACGCTACATAAGTGCAAGATTCAAGTTTCATGTGATAAATATCATGCGTCTGCTATGCAATACCAGAAGGTGAGTAAGATCTGTTAAGATTCATTCTGGAGAGGTTTTGAAGAGTAAATGGTTTGAGATCGGTGAAGAGGAAGCACAGAAGGAGAAAACGAGAGAGGAGGAGATAAAAGAGAAGATGAGGATTGCTGCGTTAAAGATATTTCAATACGAAGGTGTTGGAGTATCGATTCCCACAAATCAGAAGCCCTCAACTAAACGTTCATAGGAGGATATGAGGAGGGAGTATAGAGAAAAGGTTTTTGGGATGAAAGACTGAAACGTGAAGATTGAAGACCTAGCAACATCCAACGAGGAGTTTATTAGAGCATAATGTCTGTTGCTAGGGTCTTAGATGTATTAGATATGATTGTATAGGGCTAAAAGTGTCAAATGTATAAAATGTATGTTGAATAGCGCATAAGTCACAAACACCGCATAAGTTATGCGGCGTATATCTTATACGCCATATAACATATACGGGGTTTGTGGTCTTTCATGTTGACTCCTACAAATAGTGGACTTGTGCGTTACTATGTAGACTTTTGGCAGATGTTAGTGTTAGAGAGTAGAGAGAGAAAGTATTCAAAGTTTCATATTTTGTATCTTTGAAGTTATCAATGAAATACATGTTTAACGTTTACTTTTTGTTCATTCTCAATGGATTCCGCACATTGAGTTTCAAGCTGTAACATCTAGAGATCCTGTGTGTCATATGCATCATCATTCCAGGCACTTTTCAAAGATAAGGGCTAGACCTAAGCTGAGAAATATTATATATATCCTTTTAAAATTATTGTATGTAGGTCACATCTCCCACGGTTCTTTCCTAGACCTTGAATATCAAGCCCATTTGTAGGTCCATCATATCACCAGATTCAGTTTGAACTCGTTTAAGCTTTCTTGTATTCTCGTTTACCGGTAACACCAGTTCTTTATCCAACATAAAGCTTTAGCGATGTCGATCCCTTTCGTTGCAACAGTTAGTTATAACATAACACTTTTCGATAGCTTAGATCAACATAAAAGATATTATTAATTAAGGCAGAAGTAAAATATTTATTTGTTATGAATAGATATAGTATTAATTATAATAAAAATAATATTAATTTTGGTAAGATATAATTTTAATTAGAATAGGAACTAATATTGATTATAATCGAATATAATATTCGTTACGATAAGATTCAATATTATCGGTAGTACCGTACGTACACTTATCCCTGTACCTTGTTTTAGATAAGCAAGTATGCACCATTACATATATACTCTACATCACCTTTATACACGTATGTTGCCATTTTTACCTATCAGTATGTTCCGTGACTTCTCCCCGAATTCCCTCATACAATCAAGTCTGTTATTACATTCCGGACCATAATAACTCACTTGCTCTACGAGTTTGTCCCGGCATCCATCAGTATATGTCGTTACTTATTATTAATTTTCCCAGATATAATCGAGCCTACGGTTATATTATAGGTATCCTAATGGATAACCTAATCCTTTTTAACGAATGGCTCTAATACCAACTTCTATCACATCCCATTAAGCGATTTACGGAAGCGTAAAATGGTAATGTCACAGACACAACTGATATCAATTACATTGTTCATAAAGAAACATTATTATCTAATTTACAATATTTTACGTTGTTCTAACACCTTTTACAAACTAGGTGGCATAATCAAAACTAGTTCTTCAACTACCTCACTTCTAACTCGAATGTTTGTACCAGATTACATAGCATCGATCACAATCCAAACAGATAGCACATAAGCACTTTACTCCATTTTTCTGAATACTTGAAAGCATGATAAAAACAGGTCAACTACGAATAGTTGGTCAGTTTCACAAGCTTTAACGAAATCAGTTCTGCGTACCACACAGTCATGGTTTGTATGTACGCGCGTATGTAAGAAAATGTATTTGCGTTTGCATATGTACTTCAATGTCTTGGTATGTACATATGTTTATACATAAGTTTATGATAAAAGTTTAAAATTACGATAAAATCGTGACTGCTCGTTCGTACTACGTGCTTTCATTTTCCATGTAAAACCAACCACTATGGCTCCCCTTCCGCCCCCAACGGTTCCACTTAAGGTAAACCATTACACCGAATTTATATATATATATGTATATATATAGTATTTCCTACGCTATAGTATTTCCTATGCCTATCCACATAGTATGCATATAACTATATATATATATATATATACTAGTAGCAGCCCGCGCGATGCGGCGGGGGCAACATTTTCCAACACGATTCTTTTATTGTACTCCTATAAATGCTTTCTCGATGCGGCGGTAGGTTTTCTATTATGATCATAAGAAATAAGGCTTATATGTTAAAATGACCAAGATGAGGAACAAATTGTGAATTATTTACTTGATAAAATTGTTAGTCTGCAAAGAGATAGAAGATACATATAAAGCTTATTTGGTTGTACATAAACCCAACATGTAGCATATGTGAAGATCGCTTGTTTGGCTATCTCGTGTGACCTTTTGTCCATATATCCTTTATTGATATATGAAGATTGCGTAAAGGTAACCCACTTTCTCTCATTGTCTTTGGCTAGCAAGTATTTCATCATTTGACTTATAGAATGTTGATGGGGTAGTAGGTTATGGACACACCTTCGGACCTTGATCATGCTTGAGCATGTCTTTTCAATCATGTTGAGAATTCAATCATTAATGGGGGCTTCTAAGGACAATGACGAACACAAAGTTGAAATGAGTCGGTCTCATATATTGCTCTTGAAATCGGTTTTTCCTGAACCCAACCTCTAGTTATGATGACCTGATGATGCAAGGCTGAAGTTCAAGCTTGTTTAAGCTTTACTTAATTGATTGGTATACTACGCCCCCATAGTTATTTATTGTACCAAAGAAATCTACAAAGTAGAAAAGAAAATAAAAAAAAAACAAATAATTGTATGCCAAACTCACCAATTCCTTTAAACAAATTTAAACCACTAAAGCTACAAACAAAGTAAGCATCGCTTACCAACACAAGCTAAAAGAATACGATTCACTTGTTACAAATACCAATGTATCATTTGAATCTACAAACACAACTCCAAAAACCAATCATGTGCACAAATTAAACTAATTAACTACATAGTTTTACAACCAGGAACATCAATCCAACTCAACTTAATTTCAAACAATTAATCCTTGCTAGTTTCACAGTAAAACAATTGAAGTCGAATTCTGCATGTCCTATTTTATCATCAACTGACATTTTAAAAATCTCATAAAATAAAATAAAAAGGTCAACTTGGTTTCAGGTCTGAACGTGTTCGGTCAAGACGGTTTTGTATCAAAATGGGCTATTTTTTTATAAGGGTCCTTAATAAAAATAGGGCATCGATCAGAGCAGGCCATTGTTTTTAAAAGGCCGGATTGTTTGGGCTAATAAGCCTTTTTTAGAAAAAAAGGTAGATTTTCTCGGGTCATAATGGGTTTAGACTAAAATAAACGGGCCACATAAAAATATTATTAATGAATCTCATTGATTCAGTTAAAACTCTTTAGCCGAACGGGCCAAAAAAAAATTTTTAGCCAAACGAGCCGAATACCCAGTTAAACATCCTTCATTCAAAATACCTAGATTATTCGGTTGTGGGTTATGCTTTCGGTTTTAAGCTTAGTTTCAATTAGGTTTCAGTTTATATGGTTCTTGCTTCAGTTCAGATTCAATTTTTTCAGTTTTTTGTTTCGATTCAGTTTTGATGTTTTCAAATTTTTGTTTCTTTTCGGTTTTAGTTTTTTACTTTGTTTTTTTTTTTTTGAATTTTTTTGAATTTTGGTTTCGTTTGGGTTTGATTTTTTTGGTTTTTGGTTTTAATAGCTATAGGCATATGAATTGTAGTTGCATAAGCTCTTACAAATCCAATTTTTTAAGCTACTAGGTTAAATTATCGAATAGTTTCACATAAATTACCGTTTATTCAATGGTATATAAATGTTATTCTACTTTATAATGACAAAAGATTCAAAAATCATAAAAACAGTTGGTAAATAAGCGTACCAAACCTTAAGCATAGTTTCTCAGACCGATACCGCTTTAAAATGGCTCGTTTTGACCCGAACCAAACCAATGCCTTTTTAAAATGGCCCGTTTTGACAAGCACCAAACTGATGCCTTTTAAAATGGCCCGTTTTGACACGAACCAAACCTATACTTTTTTAAAACGGTATGTTTTGGCACGAACCAACCCGATACTTTTTTAAGACGGTCCGTTTTGGTATGAACCAAACCGATACCTTTTTAGGACAGCCCGTTTTGACCCGAACCGAATCAATGTCTTTTAAGAAGGGTGTTTTGACCTGAACCAAACTGATACCTTTTTAAAACAGCCACTTTTGACACAAACCAAACTGATACCCTTTTAAAATGGTATATTTTGACCTGAAGCCTTTTCAAGTGATAAAGAAATGAATCAGTCTTTAATTAGATAAAAATGAAAGCTTTATTAAGTGACACAATAAATGAAAGAGAAGTTCTTACAATAGGGCCAGTGACATTTCTTGCTTGCACATAAACCATGGGATACCTATTTCTAATCCAATAGCCAGATACGCAGCCCAAGCCTTCCACTAACCTTATAATTACAACAACTGGTCCACTTTCCAAGTTATAACATTATAGGTGAAAACATGTGCTTCTCACAGTCATATTTTAGCCAACCAGTTTGCAACCGCTTGGCTTCCAATTAAAGAAGCAGACTTAACAAAGGTCATTAGCCAAAACATTGCATTAAAAAAATCTAACATGTGCCCTAACTGCCAAATAAGCAATATTATTTCTAGTTACCAGTATGTGTCAAGATGATTAAAATATGAAAAAGGACAAAAGCACAAACCTTGTCATGTTCGGCCACCATCCATGTTTCAAATCCACACAAAAAAACTAAACTTGATACAGGAAGGCAAGCACATGCTAACCAAATGCTTGGATGTGATAACAGCCTTTTGCAGAGAGCAACAACCTGGTGCAGAATGCAAAATTTCATACAAACCTTCTTTTAACGTTTCTTTACCGTTCTCTAGCTTTATTCATAGAAATCTTAAAGCCATAACATCAACTACCAACCCTTTTCTTCTTTCATCAATAGAAGTAAGAGAATTATATGTTAATAAAATTAATACAATACAATTTGCATAAAGAACTCTTGACCATAATTACATAAATCACGGTTCGCTCCGGGAACACTGGCCTAGTAAACCCAAAAGTAGTTCTGGGGTTTATAATTTGTAAAAGGGTCAATATTGCTACGTCTATGTCAAAAAATTGTAGAGGTTTAGACATGCCCTGATGTTTATAATTCCAAGGAAAATATCTTGTAAATATGCAAAATTACATAATCAAAATAAAGAAAATTAGCTAAAAAAATTTTAAAAATAACAACACACTATTCGACTAATGCTATGATTATTATTCCAGAAGTAGAGATCTTAGTTAGTCCAATTAGTCACTTAACTTTTGAGAACATCGTGACGCTAGCCGGGGTGGTAGCTTTGAATTCGATTAGGAAAGATGTGTTGAGAGTACCGGAGAATCATCTAGTACAAAACAAACTAATCACGAAATAGGGGTACAAGAGCTACAACAATCTAAACGTGCGCACCCTGCAACTCAAAATAATACGACAATCAATTTTAGTTCAGAATTAAACATATACAATGAACCTTTGCCAAAGGGAATATCAAAAAAAAGGCATGTCATAAAAGCGGGAAAACTGGATACTATGCCTATAGCCGTGAAACCATTATGAACACTGTAAACCGACCATTCTAAACTCACCACTTACAGTTATCCCAATCATAACCAATTCGCTAAAAACCTATGACAAACCCTTCTCCTTGCTATAAGTGTGGAAGTACGAAACGCTCCAAAAAGAAATGTCCCAAATTAAACCAAGAATGAATATCGACGTCTAACTTGGCTAGAGGCCGCGATTAGTGATCAGAACCAATAAAGACACGATAAGACTTAAATATGAGGAAGAGAAATCCGTAATTCCTGATTAATATGCTTCAAATTCATTTGATATAAGTACCGATAGAGGTCTTATTTCCACTAACTTCTTACCCCGAGAAATGTGTCGGTTAATGAACTAGTAGACCCCTATGTTATAGAATTTGCTAACAGAAAACCTATAACTATTAACCAAATACTCAAAAGCTGTTCTATTATCCTAACCAGCCAACCAATTTTATTGACCTATTCCTAGTCTAGTTTGGAAGCATCGTTGTAATTGTCAGTATGGACTGGTTAGCTAAATACGAGGCGGAAATCATGTTTGATGACTAAATACTTAAAATTCCCTTCTTGGATAATGAATCAATTATGGTACAAGGAGAGGAGGTTGGTGCAATATCACCTCTCATGTCTCATCTTAAAGTATTGCGCTTTCGCCAAGGGTGTATGGCATTTCTGGAAAATGTAACCATAAAAACCTTAACGAAACATATATGAGATATCCCCATAGTACTCCAATACTTTAATGTCTTCCTAATGAACTACCTGGAATACCACTATCTGACAAGTTAAACTTTGAACTGACCTAGCCGTAGGGGCCACTCCTATTACCAAGGCACCTTATTGCCTGCCATTCTCCGAAATGTAGAACTAATTACACAGCTACAAGAATTATTAGACAAGGACCTTGGAACCTAACTATCATCATTGGGGAGCACCGAAGCTGTTGTTAAAAGAAGAAAGATGAAAGCCTAGGATGTGAGTCGATTACTGGGGATCACACAAATTTCCATCAAAAATCAATATCCTCTCCCATAATTAGGCGACTGGCTCAACCAACTCCAATAGGAGAATTACTTCTCGAAAATTGATCTATGATCTGGCTATCTTCAAGTTAAAATACAACCGGAAGATGTTTCTAAAACAGCGTTTTGAGCTCGGTATGATTACTATAAACCCTTAGTTATGCCTTCGGACAGATTAATACACCCGCAGTTTTCACGGATCACCCAAACCGAGTTGCCAACCGTACCATGACAAATTCATTATAGCGTTCATAATAATCTCTTGATGTATTCGAAAACTGAAAAGGAACCTGAACAACAATTATGATCAATCTTGGAGGCGTTGAGGCAGGAGGAATTATCCAAGTATGAATGTTAGCTACAAGGAATTTGATTTTTTCGAACACGTTATTAGTTGACACGGAATTTACATACACCCGAGCAAAACTGATAAACGCCATAGTCAATAAAAGAGATTCGCCAAATTTTTTAACTTGCTGAGTATTGTTGGTGCTTCATCATACACTTTCCAGTTTAACCCCAACTTTTAACCCTTTCAACCCAAGAAAACTGAATTTATGATTGGGAAAGAGAAGAAATGACTTTAATCGTTAAATAGAAACTTTGTCAAACCACCCCATGCTAAATCTCCCAGAAGGGACTGATGATCTTGTAATCTATGTGATACATCCGAGAAGAATTAGAATGTGTACTAATGCAGAGAAATAAGGTTATAGCATACACTTCCTAACAATCAAAAACACACGAGAAAATTACACTTTCCTTGACTCGGAGTATGGAACAATTGTAAAAAAAAACAATGCCTTAATATGAAGGAATAAAGTTAAACATTGGAAAGTACGGGTATTTAAAACAATTGGTTAGGGAAACATAATCGAGCCTATCCATATCGCCCAAAGTAAAACTCTAAGAGTATAATATTTAGAAAACTAAATCCTATACAGGGACGAGAAGAACTTTAAAAAGGAAAACAGAAGAAATTCTATACCTCGAACAAACCGAGTTTAGATTATAAATCTTGGTAACTTACGAGGCTTGGTCATGGACGTAGTACACGAGTCTAGATATTCCAACTATTCAGGAACCGGTAAGATGTACAAGGAATTAAGGAATGTTAATGGTAACCGGTATGAAGAAAGTTGTAACTACACATATCGATAAATCCCTGAATTGTGCGACAACTAAAATAAAGTATCTAAAACCCTCAATAATGTTATAACAACCGGAAACTCTCAATAGAAGTGGGAATAGATTATAATAAGCCTCATAACACAATTGTTCATTCCGAGAACAAAGTATAGTCCGGGTACTAAATTGGCCGGCTAAATTAAATTGCATACTCTCCCCCGATCCATAACAACTACACAACTGAAAGACATGCCTACAATCATGTTAACAAATCATACCTCGACATGGTATGCCTATATCGATTACTTTTGACTGAGATAGTCATTTTTCCTCTTATGTTCTGACAAACTTAAGAAACTAAATCGGTTTAACCATGACCTGTCGTTCCCAAACAAATGATCGATTTGGACAAACTATGCAGACACTGAAAGAATTACCGAACCTTAGAGAAATTTAGGACCAACGTTTTCACTGGTCTAATCCTCGAATACTAATATTTATCATAATATTATACGAGCAGCACTATAAACGGTACAATACGAGTAAGAACATGAATTGATACTTTATTAGTTTGAAAATTGGCAACATTTAAATTGCAAAATCTGATTTGATTCCGGAAACCACCGATTAGGCTCGTAAGATTCAAAAACAAACTGAAAGCCGTATAAGACTCATAACAGAACTATACCGATGTACGTAATGAATTGTTGACCTTTGAAAAGTGTTATTCGAGTTGAGGAAACTGATACGTTGACATCAATATACATAGAAATGTACAAGGTTGTCTCAAAAATTAAACCCGTAACATAATGAATAAACTGTCTCAAGAATAGAGTCTATGGACAAATTTCTTATATGCAGAAACAACCAAGTGCCTTATTGACGAGGCGAAGATAGTACCACTTGGAAACTCACACATAACTAAATTTTGTAAAGAACCCATAAAAATAACAGGCGGGAAAGTCAAACAGTTACAACTCAACAGAATTTTAATGGTTAAAGTTCGGTAAAATGCCTTAATGGGAAATTATATATATTTGAAAACGAAAACAAATACTCCAGGTTGTCCCTAAGGAGCGTAAAGTTGGAATAATCGAATTTCGGGGACGAAATTTTCTAACGGTGGGAGAATGTGACATTTGAGCCAAAACCAGGTACAGCCTAATATACAGTTACCAATTTAACGATTAAACACTTATTACGTAACGATCGAACGAAAACCGAACGGGTCTGGTTATGACTCAGATATCCCGGGGGCATCTATAACTGATATACATTAATATATGCTAATATATTAGTATTATGGCATTAGTTCGATAGCAAACAAGTTAAACAAAAACATACTCGTTTAAATACCTGCTATAGATTTAAACGTGAAAGACAGTTACAAACCAAGCATTGTATCATCCGTTAAGCCTAAAACGACTTACCAAACACTTATTGAAAATGTTTTAAGCGACCCGTGAAAATATTTTCGAATATTACAAAGGTATAGTATATTTCTATAAATTTACACAAAAATAGCCAGAAAAACACTCGTTTTCGCACTGTTTGACACACCCAAAAAAAAAATCAAACCAGAAACAAATTTGGACTCGGCATTTCACGTTCAGGTACGTAAATCGAGAAAAGTGGGACAAATGGGCCCAAAAGGGGGCCCAACAAGCCCAAGCCCACCAAAGTGGACTAAAAACACTTTGTATTATTATTATTATTTAGTAAACTTCATATATAATAAACCCCTTGATATTTTATGATGAGATTTTTCCAGAAAACTCACAAGACCCCTGATGTGTATATGATGTTTCATATAAACATATTTTAATTGCCAAAAATCATTCCTAACCATGTAAAAATCCTAAAAATGGTCCATAAACATGTTTTGATCATAACACATGGTAAGGAACCTGGTTTGATAGTTTTTTTTGGCCATAAACACTTATTAGAGGGTTTAAACGCCGCTTTTACGGTTCAAAAGTTTGATTTTATACCCTAGCCGAAACCCTAAGTTATGGGGCCGTTTGGTTGATGAAACTTGCTTGGTTTGTGATATATGACCTACACCTAACTTATATAGAAGCACAAGAACCCGGAAATTGAATTAAGAAAGCGAAAATGGGCGAAAACCGCAAAGGTAATACCAATATGCTCGATTACGGGCTGTTTAGGTTAAGGTTGTGATGTACATATTTTTAGATCTTGAAATTTTTCAGGGACATCAGGGACCATATCATTGAGTCCCTGTTCAAACTTGGTAATTTTTCGACCATCCGAGAAAATTTGGCGAATTTATTACTGAATTGGGAGTTTTATTTGGGAAAAATAGTTAAATTACTTGAAAAATTATGAAACTTTTTGGGGAACTCAGATTTGGTATATTTTGATCACACACGAAATTTGGGAGCATTTGAAAAAGCCTATGTAAGTTTTATACATTTGCGTTCATATGAGTTTTTATAGTCGAATTTGGCCCGAAAAGAACATTGAACAAAGTTGTTATATTTTGGAATTGATACAGATTATTTTAGGATATAATTTGAGCATCCAAGAATTTTTGTGGAATTTTTGGAAATCGTTTGGGATAAACGGGCGATTTTCAGGCTAAATATAGCTAATAAAATGAATTTTTATAAATTAATAAATCAGTAAATAATTCCAGAAATATTTTTATAAAAATCTACATATGTTATTTGATAAGTGACTAAATTCTCATAATTTGATGATTAACGGTTAATTAATTATGCTAATTTAAAAATTAAACAAATTCAATTCTGATAAAAACCGGCAAGTTTGCGATTAATGAACCTGCGGGAATATCAGAACACCAAGAGTGATCAAAAATCATATTTTTGGAGTAATTATGTAAAATTGAACCTTTTAATGAGAAAACTGGTCAATCTGGATAGATTGTGCGCGTTTCTTCTCAAATCAAACTGAATAAACATAAACGGGCCCCGTAGCGAATCCGGAACCCCAATGGGTGATCTTTCTTTATAAATTAATCATTTTATCGACTAACCCATTTACCCAAGCTTACTTCCCCATAAATGTTTCTAAACGCATAAATGAACAACTTGGTCCAACTGGGAAAACGTGGAAACTGAGCCAAGTACGGTTTTAAGTATTAGACATTGAACAACATCACAACCTAAGCCTATTGACACTTTCTGGGCGTTCCAGGTATACCCAAATTAGATATACTGCCCAGTTTTGTATTGAGATTATAATAATATAAAAATATTAATATTATTTTAATATTCATTATAGGGACCAGTAAACGAGTTAAAACAACTACGAACTTACACTGTACCGCTGTGCTGATTGTCTTCTAAACCGTGAGTTTCATGACCCCACTTTAAACTGTTTTACGAACTTTTGGGGTGAAAAACATGTTGATGCATATCTATATATACTCTGAATTGTTTGATGATGAGAATTATCTAAGTGCTAACACACAAAAGTCCCCACGAACACAGTGAATAACTTCGAGCAGGTGGCTTGTGAATAGTACTATTGGTTTGACAAACCCAAACGGAATCGGCCTGGTTGCCGTGTCACATAGCGCCGTTTTCACATGAACATACTTATACAAATAGGCTATGTAGTGTTAGACATGGCTACCGGGGCATGTTGTGGGCAGAAGGGGAGCCACAGTGGTTGATTGGGCGTGGGAAATGGATGCACGCAGCACAAACAGTCAAGGTTTCACTGTAGCTTAGCATAATTACATCATAAACATACGTACAAACGTACTTGTAAACGTACATACATACATACTTGCGTATTTACAAACTATGATTGTTGTACGCACAATTGATTTCTTGAAACTCATGAAACTCACCAACTACTTGTAGTTGACCCGTTTTAACATGTTTTTCAGGTACTTGATTGGATTAGAAAGTCAATGTGCTACGTGTTTGACTTGTGATCAATGCTGAGTGAATTGATTCAAGTGTGCTAATTGGAAGTAAAGCCCCTTAACGGGCTGGATTTAGTTTGTATCACCTAGCTGTAAACAAAGTTAGATCTAAGTAAAATATTGTAAACTAGTTTGTATTATCTTTATAAACAATGTGGTTGATACCAGAGGTGTCTGTTACATTTCCGTTATACGCTTCCGCAAATCGCTCAACTGGGTGTGACACAAAACCAGGTTTAATTTTCTATTAAAGTCCCTAGGAATGATTAATGCTGATGAGGTCTGATTGATGATATGTGTATGTGTTGCATTCTTTCTTGAATATTAGATTATTGCTCATTGTTTTGAATGTATGAATGTGTGGTAAGTGATTTAGTGACTTTGCTTTGTTTACCAAAAACTTGCTTGCCTGAAATGTAATCTATTAGAATGCATGACTGTTTGCATGATGTGTTTTGAAACTAAAAACCGATTAAATCAACTGCTTTGAAAGTATAAATACTTGTGATATTTGATTCAACTTTATGAGATAAATACGTGCTTGATTGAGAAATCATTCATCTTGAATGAATGTGTTTGTGTGAATGAATCATGTCTGAAATTTTGAAAAAGTTTGTAAGTCAAAATAAATCATTTGTGAAAGACAAATTTGTTTTTAAAATCTGATATGAAATAAATTTTCAAAAGTTATGTTTTTTAAAACAATGTAATGATTTTTGACATAAGCAAACTGTTTTTGGTGATCTTAGTAGAGAAATGATAAGATTATTCAGTTATAAGCTTTATACAAGCTTAAAATATTTTTAAGATAGAGATGGAATCCAACCTTATGGGAAATGATAGAAAATTGATTAAGTCATCTAACACATGAATTATAGGCTCAAAAGACTTGAAGTACAGTCATTGATATTGTATGGTAGTTTTCCATGATGTGTAGATGCCTATGTGATATAAACATAATAACTATGCTAAGCTTGATGTGGTGATGCATTTGAAGATAAAGGTGTGGTCCCCTACACATCTCTCTAAATGATAGGCAGAAAGGCAATTATCCAGTCATACACAAGCCTGTTGATGTTATGGTCACCCGAAAATACTTTCAATAATTCCTGAACAATTATTTAATAGCTATTATTGCATAAAAAAAATTATATTAATTAAAACTCTAATATTTATCAAAATAAACAGACTTAAAGGGGCCTCAGAGAACTACAGAGGTGGGGCAAACAAATAAGTTCTAAACACCTTGAATGTAAGGCATGTAAGTCAGGATGACAAATAAGTCCAACGTGCAACCTTAAAGTCTGCATTTTCTAAGAACTGTTCTGTTATACAAATAGATTTTAACCATTCATTAGGGGGTTGAAGTCAAGTTAGGGTGACTTGGAGAAAGCTGAATAAGCTTTGAGAAGATATTAGGGACAGTCTGAGTCTGTAGTGTTGACCATTCATACCTTATGCATTAATTAAACCTTAAGTATATCACAGAAAGCAGTGATAATCATGCTAAGTGCTAATACATAATACCTTGTGTTAACCTGACTTAAGTCATAATAATGCTGACCATGACATGTTATGAACTGATTAATCAATATGATCCCATGTTGAGATCTTTCTATAATAAAGTTTTGAAATGTCAAACAACTGAAATTGGAACTCTTATTCACCTTAAACTTATGCTTGAAGTCAATTCAGTGTCTAAATGATTATTTTTGATGATTTGAGTACAAGTTGTGTGTGGATATGTCTAGAGTGTTAGACATATGATGACTTGTTTGAAATGTGTGCTTTTAATGGTTACAAGTTTATTCGAGCATGTTCGAATGTTAGAATAGCTCTTTAAATGTTTTGAGTATGATATTGTACTTGATCTGTTGATTTAGGCTCAACGAGCATGAATCTATGCTTGAGTTGATATTGTTGCTCTCCAAGCACAAAGTTGTGTAATGAAAATTTTACTAAGTGTTTCGAGCATAGATCTTTGCCTGTTATGTGATTTTGGCTTTACAAGCATGAGTTTGTGCTAAAACTGTAAGTTTTACTCTACGGGCATAAGTGACAAAATGGCTATTCTTATAAGGGTGTTCGAGTAGAGTTGTTGATTTGAATGTGTTTCAAGTACGTTTGACTGACTGAAAATTTTTCTAAGTATGTCAAGCACATGAGAAGTTTGTTATGTTTGAAGTGTTGTCTAAGTGTTCTCGAGCATACTAATTATCTTACATGAACTGATTGTGTTTAGTGATCGTTAGTAATGCTCTCGAGTATGGGTTTTTTGTCAAGCATGTGTGATTGTCTATGTCATAATTAAACTAGAAATTTTGGTTATGGTAAGGTCTCGAGCACAGGGTAATCTCGAGCACAGTTTTGAAATGTCTAAAATACTTAAAATTGTGTATGCCTTTGCGTTTGCGTAACTTCCATCATAAAAACAATAAACACGTTGCAAGCAAGTTCACGTATAATCATAAACACTATGCACGAATAATATTTACATGTACAATAAGAGTGAATCGGTTTATAAACAAGCGCATAACTAACGAAAGAAAACTTATGACATGCTACACCGCAAAATATTATAAAGCGTTAAAATGGGGTTATGAAAAACTCACATTCAAATCAAAGATAAACGTGCAATAAAAGCTAAAAGCACGATAACGACACCAAAGCAACCGAAAGTGCGTTAGAGAATCTGAAACAATTGAACTTCTCGAACTATAATTAAATCACAACAAAATCTAACTGTCGGGATTGAAAAAGTTATATACATATATATAGAGAGAGAGAGAGAGAGGATGGTTCCATTGAGAACCATATCAACCATTTATTTATTAGATCAATGGTTGATATACACAACGGCAATTAGGTAATTAAAAAAAAGTTTAAGGAGATTAATTAAAAAAGTAAAGGGCAAATTAGATAATAAAAATATTAATTACTCCTAAAAATCCTCACATTCTCCCTCCTCAAATTTTGTTTTTTACGTTTTCATTATCTCTAATTACTTTATTATAGGTTATAAAATAAAAAATATATATTCAGTGGCTGTTTGGGATTCCTTATTTTTGCCTCCAATTAACTTATAACTTATAATAAGTTAAAAAAAAAGTGTTTGGGTTTTCTTATTATGTGAGAGGAAATGTTAATAAGTTACACTTTTTAACTTATGACTTCTCTTTATAAGTTATAAAGAAGTGAAAATAAGAAATCCCAAACAGCCCCACAGTTGTTGTAAAAGAATTAAAAAAACAAAACAGAAATTTGGAAAAACAAAAGAAATAAAAGTTGAAAATCAAGAGACCAAAGCCGACATAGAAAAAAAAAAAAAAAAAAAAGAACTTTCCAACTTTCTATATTGAATCATCAGTTTCATCGCAATGTTAATCTCTATTTAAATAATTAAACTTTTTTTCTTTCTTTTTATATATTTATTTTTACTTGGCATATATACATAATAAAGCAAAATTAGTGGTGGTATACGTATATATAAATTAGTGGTGGTATACATATACGTAACATTGTAGTTACACATATCTAATTATACTAAAACTACACACTATCATGTTTATATATGTTTACACATATGTAGCCATAGTTTTTTTTGTATTTTGGAATTGGTCATACGTACTAACATACATATATGTAACTTAATGATATACATATATGTAAAAGCTACAAGTACGAAGTTACATGCATACTAAGATACATATATGTAACTAAAATACGTATATGTAACTTAAGGATTTACACATATGTCAAATAATTCATTGAACTAATCTATCTGTGTATAATTCTCAGAAGCCACAATCAAGTTTCTTAGCTAAAACCCATTTAACTTATCTTTTGTAATATATTAGATAACCTCAATTTAATTTAATTTAATGTAAGACCCCGAATCCCGGGAATCCTACAGTTGGTAATCACATCCACAATTTCACAAAAATTTAAAACCAAACAATTCTTTGTATTTAAAACCGGTTCAGAGTAAATAATAGCGGAAAAAGTTTAAGTATTAAAAATCCCAAACACGGGTACAGGTGTCCAAAATCAAATGTAAATAAAATATTTGTTTTATTTAAATTCCTCGACCAGAAATGCCTTCAACCTCCCGAGTAGCATCCAGCACGTCCAAGCGGTAGCATCCATTTCTTAACTTGAAAGTCAATCTAACATACACACAAAGTCAGCTTGAGCTGAGTGAGTTCAAGTTTTCATAAACGACATTCATTAAAAACTTAAATTCCATGATTATGGAATGTAGGGGAAAATCATGAGTCCATAAAATCATAAATAGCTTTTCTTAACAAAATCATAAGTAAATAAAGCATTAAACATCTTTTCACGCAGAACGGGCCTCCTTACCCCGGGTCATCCCCGAGTAATATATTTGACTCGGTCACAGTTTAATAAAACAAAATCACGCAACACGAGCCTCCTCACCCCGGGTCATCCCCAAGTAATATATTTGACTCGTTCACAGTTTAATAAAACAAAATCATGCAACACGAGCCTCCTCACCCCAGGTCATCCCCAAGTAATATATTTGACTTGGTCGCAGTTTAACATACCAAACACGTGATATGGGCCTCCTCACCCCGGGTCTTCCCCAAGTAATATATTTGACCCGACCACGGTTTATAGAACGGCGGGCCTCCTCACCCCGGGTCCTCCCCGAGTAATATATTTGACCCGCCAGGACATAAACATGCAACACGGGCCTCCTCACCCCGGGTCCTCCCCGAGTAATATATTTGACCCGGTCACAGTTTACCATCACATACACATTCACATACACATCCACATACACACATACAAACATCTAATTCAAACATCCAACCGACAACATCACCACATACAATCCATAAATAATGGATAATCTAGGCATTCAATACTAAGCCTAATAGCAACCTCGAGGCTTAGAGCCCAAGTAATATGCATAACCTTAAGGGATATATGACCCTATAACGAGTCTAAAATATCCTAAGGCATAAAATATAATTTACACATGTCTTCATAAATGCACAACCACAAACAAGATCATACAATACCAAACCAATAGTTTAAACGAATTAAAATCGGTTAAAATCATAATAAGGTGTGTATGCTAACTCAAAACGTAAAAAGATTAAAAAGGGCATCATGAACTCACCTGAAACGAGCCAATCAAATAACAATGAGTTTGAAAACTTCAAAGCCAATCCACAGTTTACAAGCCTGTCGGATTGCACACAAAGATTACTAACTAGATGTACCGACTCGTTTATCCTACGAGACGTTCTAACATGATTTGATTGACCTAAAGCCTTGACATTACCACATTCAATTACATCAGCCCCTGAGGCCATGTATTTACCAAAACCACCCTTAGTTAATCCCGGGGACAAAGGGTTCCCAATTTACCCCCGAAAGTTGGTGACTTTATCGAATACGCGCGTAACGGGTTGTTTATGCACTTAGATACCGACTCAGTCCCGTGTGGACCAAATTTAGTAAAATCACAGCCAACAAGTCAACACGACGCTACACGAGTTGGATGGGTCGGTAATTCGCAAGCATGATGCACAAACTACCAATAAACACGAATTTGCGCTGTACCGACCCGTTTGAGTAACCGACAACCAATTCAGCCCCAACAGCATAAAAATATAGTTTTTCACAGCCAACAAATCATACTGAGGCTACAACATCCGAATTGGTTGTTAATTCCCTCAAACAACGTGCAAGACGCAACAATTGACAAACTAGACAACCGAAACCTAGTTTTCACTTCATCAACAGTTGACCAATCTAACGAATGCCAAAACTCATGATACTAAAGTATATTACACTAGACATACCTAGAAGATGACGGAGCATGAACTTCAATTATAACAGCCCCGAAAGATGCGAGAAAGGGCAGCCACCGGTTAAGCCTAAAACGAACTTATCGATAAATAACGAATATAACATGCAGATTTTAGCATGCAAAGATGTATTTTATTACATAGGAAAACCATAGAATTAAATTATTAAATTTTTACCAGAGTTGCATAAATATCTTAAGTTTATAAAAATATTTTTATTATATTTTTCTAGTGGGCACAAAAATCATAAAAATTCCTCCAACACAGAAAGATATGTGCAGCTATTTCCGCACGCAACAAAATGGTTTTATTTTTATAAAATTCATTACCGAACCAAATTAAACGATTCCAATTGGGTTTGATTCTTAACTCAAAATAATAAGTTCCATAAGTAGAACCAACTAATTAGGACTTGTTGAAAAAGAGTTATGATGTCGGGAAGACAGACCAGAATCCGACATCCCACATCAGCTTCGACACTCGATTTTATAAAATCAAAAAAACCATTCAAATCTCGTCCAAAAATTACGTATTAACCTTTCTGGAAACTAGACTCAAAGTAGAACATCATGGAATCAAGAATCGATCAAAAACAGTGGATTAACATCGCGTTACAGACCCTACAATAAACGTATACGAATCTGTCAGCAAACTGTTATCATCAAAACTCAATCTTAACGACCAATAAGCACGTTAATATGATCAATTAAGGTGTAAAAGACATGGGGAATCATAAAACCGACCTTGAATTGAAGTTTTCATGGCTGAAACTTGGTTGGGCTGAAGAAAAACGAGCAGGGGGGGTCCAGGTCCGATCGGCTGCAAATGGGTTTAGGGTTAGGGTTTTCTTTTGTTTTATGATATAATAAAAATAGTTACATCCAGGTCCCTCCAAATTGAAGTATGTAGCAACTTGGGTGGAAAGTTAAGTGAGAACGTTTACGAGGTTTGCAAGGAGCTCCCGGGAGAATGCCGGGTCAACCCCAAAAGATGTACATAACACTACAAAATTAAACCTTTTGTCGGAAATTAACGGGCGTTACATTTAAAGTGGATTACAAATGTTGGGTTGGCAGACAACTCCAATTACACCTCTCATCCACACCCAGTAATGAATTTCCAAGACTTAGATTGAAGAGATTAAAAAACGATTATATTCATAGAATTGATACAAGGAGTATATAATTACTATAACCAATGGTACGACGTGGCCTTCTTCTCGATTAATATCATTCGCAATTGATACTTTTCATTCGTGATTTGATGATTTTCTCAATTAGTTTTCTTCATCCATGATTGATAGTTCTTCTCGATTGGTTGTGTTGATGTTCTTGTTTCTAACAAAAGATACGCGGTTCGGGGGGCTTCGAAAACGTTAGATTATTAGAAACAGATTGTTTGGCGATTAACCAGAAGCTTAGAAAGACGGTCCGGGCATCATTGTTGCTATTGCAGAGAAGCCGTTAGGGATCTGGCGTTAATTTTCCTTATCTTTGTTGCAATAATAATTTAATGAGGAATTCAAAATTAAAAAATTAATTACCTAGAATAGTGGAAACATATTTACTAATGTGCCCTTTAAATAAAAATAAAACAAAATAACTTCTAAATTATATGATTGGTCAATAGGAGTTTTTATAGTTTTTAAGTTAAGGAGTGGTTCTCAATTGAACCCTCCCATATATATATATATATATATATATATATATATATATATATATATATATATATATATATATATAGGATCATGATCATATGAGAACTTTTTGAGAATTGAGAATTATGAGAACCATTTTGGACCACAAAAAAACCCAAAAATAAAAAAAATCATAAATAAAAAAAAACACAAAAATAAAAAAAGTAAAAAAACCAAAGATCTTATTTATCATACCGGTTTCTAAAAAAAACTTAAAAAAATTTCGGTTTAGCTAAATTATACATATAAATATATGTATAATATGTACATATATGTACACACATGTTTTTTTTCTATACACATATGTATAATTTAAGGTAAATGATAATGTACATATGTGTACATTACATAACTAGAGATTAAATGAAAGTATACATATGTGTATAGGTATAATACGAATTAAAAAGAAAAAAAATCAGTTTTTTTATTATACATATATGTATAATATGCACACACATGTTTTTTCCTATACACATATGTATAATTTAAGGTAAATGACAATTTACATATATGTATATTACATAACTAGAGATTAAATGAAAGTATACATATGTGTATAGGTATAATACGAATTAAAAAGAAAAAAAAAATTCGGTTTTTTTTTAATGAAACCGGAATGAAATATAAGAATTTTGGTTTTTTTACTTTTTTAAATTTTTGGTTTTGTTTGTTTTAGAATTTTTTATATTTTTTAGAGGGTTTTTTTAGTGGTCCAAAATGGTTATCAAAGTTCTCAATTTGCCAAAGGTTCTCTTAGGATCCTTATCCTATATATATAAGGTTAACGGGATATTGCACTACTTTAATTGGTGTGTGTCGGACGATGCGTCTATAAAAATATGAATGACCCTAAACTAAGCTTTAAATTTAAAACGAAAATCCTAACAACTCCACACACAACCGGAAAGTGTACCGATTGTAAGTAGTATAGACCTAGGAAGTCCTGGTATCGAACACAAGGGCACGTATAAACGCTACTGATCACTAATCCTAGACAAGATCTACCAAAGAATAATATTTAATTGATTTTAATTTTTGCTTTTTTTTTAAAATAATTTAACTGGACTAACTGACAAAAATTACCAAAAATAGAAACTTAACGAAAAATTAAATATGTTGACTTTGGATGAAGAAAACCGTCTACCTAGGCATAAATCAAACTGTAGGTCTAACAAGCAAATGGATTGAATGATATCAAGACACCGGTTCCTAAAAATGACACGACTAAGGATCGTTCAGGCTCACTGGATCACCTCTCGGTCTCACTCAACAAACCTTAACCACTCTTAAACGGCTAAAACAACCAAACCGGAAAACAACTGTTAATGTGTTCAAATGCTGACTCACCTCTCGGTCTCACCAACACTCGAACCTAATGGTAATAAATACCACACAACCAAGGATAGAGGAACAGTTTAATTTAAACCAAAATGGATCAACCAGTCACTCAAAACACCTAAACCAGACAAGAAACGAACTCGCTGTCCCGCAATTCTAATTCTAGCATGCGAAGGTAATGAGACGACTCTAACTTCTTATCACCTCTCAGTCTCTAAGAAAGTGTCTAACCACTGTACTTTAACCAATAATTCAAGCAACAAAACACTATGGTTGTACCTACCGCAAACCAACCCTAAACACAAATTCTAGAATCAAACAAGCACCGATCAATCAATGCAAAACTAATTAACCAATGCAAGGTGTTTAAGCAACACATTATTAAAATTTCCAGCCATCAAACACAACCTGTTTCATGTCTAAATCAAACTTTACAATAACAATTCAAGTCTATCAATCAAACAATCTATAAAACTCATCAAACACTAACAATTATCATCATTCCTAGGTAGAACCGACAAGATTAGCCTAACATAAATTTTGGACACCCAATATTATTCAAATAAAACACCAAATAACTCATCCCAATCATCATAAAAATCATTCAACAATCAACAATAATCAAAAACACTTCAATCTTTAAAGTAATTGCTAAAGTACTTAACAATTGATCAAGAAAATGAAGTTGATGAACAACGTATTAAACGAAAGGATATGAGATGATTCGTCGCTGCTCTTGGCTGAGATAATTGACGGAAAATGTTCCCAAGACTTGTTCTTGACCTCCTTCTTCTTCCTTAGCCGCCACAAGTCCCAAACTCTAGCTTTCTTCTTTCTTCTTTTCTCTTGATACTGCTGCTGATCCGAGTCAATAATGGGGGGCTAGGGTTTTGTTTTTTTTTCTAATAATATAAATGTAAGGCTTGGGCTTGTCCAAGATGCAAATGGGCCGAGCTTTGTGTTTTATCTTGAAATCATATGCATACAAGGCCTTTAAGCTCCTCACGAATTCCGGTTTTTTCTTTCTTTAACCCGTAACCTACAAGATAAATATTATTATGTAAAACCAAGTTAAAATACATTAACTATAAGGTAAACAATATATAAAAACTTAGATAAAAGGTGTGGAAAATAAGTGTGTTTTACAACACATCAAACATCCCCACACTTAAGACTTTTTCGTCCATAAATACAGATGTCTACACAGGATCATAACCAAGTTTAACCGACAATTCTTGGTTTTTTTTATTTTTTATTTTTATTATTATTTTTTTTATATTAAAATCATTAGAACACATGACCCTTTACCAGAATATTTCTGTCCACTTTTCAACTTTCACCTAAAAAGCTAGATCAGGTCGATTGCCGGTATTGCGGTCCGCTTAAACCCATGCCCTTAATACTTATCGAGGCAAATAAGGCGTGACAATTTTATAGTTTGTATGACTAAGTAAAACCCAAACCTGAAAGCCCTGCTGCCACCTCACCACATTACATTATGGTTTTACCAGACCGAGTCACCCCAACTTGACTTAAACCTATTGCCACATGATCAAAATATTTTCGACTCATAAACAACCAATAAACTCTAGCTTGGTCCTTGAGTCCCCTTGTAGTGGCGATTCCTCTCTTTCAAGTGCATGCATTTACTCGATTCCTCTCTTTCATGGTGGTTTTGATTTGAAATATTTTTTTTCTGCCTTTTGGCTTTTTGCATAATTTTTTTTTATTTTTTTAATCCACCATGTTGGACGATATTACAGAAATGCATCTAGGCTCAGGTCTGCACCACCGCGCAACAGAGGGCCGAGCAAAACTGTCTTCTGCTAGCATCAACATTCAGGTCCGCGCCACCGCGCAACAGAGTACGGAGTTTCGCAGGTATAGATACGTATACATAAGATTATACATGTAATTACGTACAAAAAATAGGTTTTTTATACAGGTGATCATGTGACTCGAGGCTTGAGTATGACCCGGCTTTTCATTCCAGTCCTGTTACGAGTTTAGTTAAACAAACAAAACCCTAAGTTGAATCCTAACAAAGTCAGTCAATTTAAAAGGTTCAATTAGGTCAACAACCAAACCGCCATTTCATTCTAAAAGGCTGAGCCTACCGACACATCGAACACTGAGTCTAAACCGTTCAGTTACAATATATTAAGTGCGAGTCTAATGGGCACTGTTCTTATTTATTATATATATATTTTGAAAATACCAAGAAATTATAAAACAAACACTACTTGGTAAAAATATCATTTCCTGTTCAACATAGAGAAAACAAGTTTCAATGGATAATTTTTTTATTTTTATTTTTTTTTTCATTTTTTTAAAATTTTTTTCATAATTTTTCTACAACTAAGTAAAATAAATCCCATCCCCATACTTAGAACGAAATCGTCTTCTATGAGAACAAGGAAGAGAAAGAAAATAAAATAAAATAAAAATAAAACAAAAATAAAAATATAATATACAAGAATAAAACAAAGAACGGTTTACTCTCCTGGTTTGTGTGTAGAATCTTCAATAGCTGAGTAGCAACCAAGCGACCGTATAGCATTTCATTCGCGGCCGCAGCCTCGGGATAACCAGTTCCAAAACACCATCTTAGCTACCATGCGCATAATATAACCGGCAAAAACTCAAACTCGCTCGCATGTAGCGGCGTACAAAACAGAAAACAAAAACATAAAAAAATAAAAGTATTTTTGTGTTTTTCTTTTTTATGAATAATTTTTTTTTCATGTTAATAATAGAACACCTCTAAAATCGGCCGCCTCGAATAGAGATTGAGTATGAGCCGTTTCATTTTGGAACATCCTGAAATATACAAAAATATATAAAACAGATAGCACAAACAAATAACATAAATACAAACTCTACAACTCGGGCAGTCTCCCAAGTGATGCATCCAGTGCGTCTACATCTCGGTGAGTGAGTCAAGCTAGAGTACCTCGACAGTCTGATCAGCCATCAGCTCGCCAATGTAGTGCTTCAGTCTATGACCGTTCACCTTAAATTTCCCTCTTTTATCCTCTATCTCAACAGTGCCATACGAGAAAACCTCAGTGATCGTGAACGGTCCCGACCATCGGGATTTCAATTTTCCCGTGATTAACCTTAACCGGGAATTATACAGTAAGACCAAATCCCCACACTTGAACTGCTTGTTCCCCTTCAACTTTCTATCGTGTAGTTCCTTCGTCCGCTCCTTATACCTAAACGACTACGCGTACGCGTGCTCCCTCAGCTCTTCTAAGTCATGCAACTGGTGGAAACGAGTGCCTTCCGCGGCGGACATATCAAGATTAACCTTCTGTAGGGCCCACGAAGCACGGTGCTCCAACTAAACAGGCAGGTGACAGGCCTTCCAGTAAATCATCCGATACGGTGTAGAACCCGGTCGGAGTTTTGTAGGCTGTACGGAAGGCCCACAACGCATCATCCAACTTGTCGGACCAATCCCGACGATGCGAACCAACCGTTTTCTCTAGACTACGTTTGATCCCCCAATTACTCACTACCACCTGCCCACTAGTTTGTGGGTGGTAGGCGGTCGCAAGCCGATGGGTGACCCCATAGAGTCGCAACGCCTTCTCCATCTGCAAATTGCAGAAGTGAGTACCTCTATCACTAATCAACGCCTTCAGGACACCAAAACGAGTAAAAAGGCTCTTGATAAAACGGACTACAACTCCGGCATCATTCGTGGGTAAGGCCTTGGCCTCAACCTATTTCGAAACTTAATCAACAGCCATGAGTATGTACTTGTTCCCACGCAAAGATGGAAACGATCCCATGAAATCAATGCCCTGCACATCGAAAACGTCACAAACCTGAATAGCATTTTGGGGCATTTCAGTTCGCGATGAGATGTTGCCGACACGCTGGCAACGATCACAACTCCTAACGAACGCGTTCGCATCCTTAAAAATCGAAGGCCAATAAAAACCACAATCAAAGACCTTCTTCGCTGTCAAGCTCGCACCGTGGTGACCTCCTATCGGTCCTACATGGAAATGGTTCAGAATCTGTCATCCCTCCTTAACATTGATCAACTGGTCAGCACCTATACGAAAGAGATACGGGTCATCCCAAAGGTAAAACTTGACATCAGCAAAGAATTTCTTCTTTTACTGGTAAGGCATCTTAGGGAGGTACCCGTCCGCAAGATAGTTCGCAAAGTCAGTGAACCATGGAAAACCCTCATCCTGAGCTGTAAGGAACATGAGACTCTCTGTCGGGAAGTGGTCATTAATCTGACCCCCGGCTCTCCTAACTTAGCTCCCTCAAGAAGTGAAAGATGATCGGCCGCCACATTCTCGGCCCGCTTTTTATCACGGATTTCAATATTAAACTCTTGAAGCAACAGGATCCATCGGATAAGACGAGGCTTAGCATCCTGTTTGCTGAAGAGATAACGAATAGCAGCATATCCGTGTACACAATCGTCTTGGACAGAACTAGATAGGACCTAAATTTATCGAATCCAAACACCACAGCTAAAAGCTCTTCTTCGGTGGTGGTATAACTCTCCCGTGCACCATTTAAGGTCCGACTAGCATAGTAAATCGGATGGAAGTGTTTTTCCTTCCGCTGTCCAAGAACTGCTCCGACTGCGAAGTCGCTCGCATCACACATCAACTCAAAAGGAAGCGACCAGTTGGGAGCAATCATAATCGGGGCGTTAACGAGTTTGTCTTTTGAAAGATCAAACACCTCGATACACTTCTCGGAAAACACAAACGTGGCATCTTTCTCCAGAAGTTTGGTCATGGGTCTCACGATTTTAAAAAAATCTTTAATGAACCGACGGTAGAACCCGGCGTGACCCAAGAAACTCCGGATGGATCTCACAAAAGTGGGTGGGGGAAGATTAGAAATGGTCTTGACCTTCGCTCGGTCGACCTCTATTCCCGCACTCGAAATCCGATGCCCCAAAACGATGCCCTCGCGTACCATGAAGTGACACTTCTCCCAGTTAAGGACTAGGTCGATGTCAACGCATCGGGCCATCATCCTCTCAAGGTTTGAGAGACAATGATCAAAAGAGCTCCCAAACACAGAAAAATCATCCATAAACACCTCCATGGAGTCCTCAATCATGTCATGAAAAATAGCCACCATGCACCTCTGAAATGTGGCTAGAGCGTTACACAGTCCGAACGGCATACGTCTATAGGAAAATGTCCTGTACGGGCAGGTGAACATGGTTTTCTCTTGGTTATCGGGAGCAATCGGAATCTGAAAGTATCCGAAGAAACCATCCAAGAAGCAGTAATACTGCTGACCTACAAAACGCTCCAACATCTGATCAATGAAAGGTAAAGGAAAGTGGTCTTTCCTTGTGGCGTCATTCAGTCTGCGGTAATCAATGTAGACTCTCCAACCGGTCAGAGTCCTAGTGGGAATGAACTCATTCCTCTTATTGGTGACGACAGTCATGCCACCTTTTTTAGGAACCACTTGGACTAGACTAACCCATGAAATTTCAGAAACGGGGAAAATGATCCCCGCATCAAGGAGTTTGATAATCTCCTTCTTCACCACCTCCTGCATCTTCGGATTATGCCGCCGCTGCGGTTGAACGACAGTTCTGAAATTATCCTCCATGATGATTTTATGAGTGCAGAACGAAAGGTTGATACCCTTAATGTCGATAATCTTCCATGCAATAGCCTCCTTATGCTCTCTCAGCACCCTCAACAACTTCTCTCTCTCTCGACCTCCGTCAACGCAGATGTAATAATAACCGGCAACTTCTTCTCCTCGTCCAAAAAAGCATACTCCAAACGGGCGGGCAAATAATTAAGCTCTAAGGAAGGATGGGGACTCTCGACGGAAGGTCAGTCTATCGGATCATCTCGTAAGATCCCAACAGACACTTCAGATTCAGGGGTATGTGACTCGGTGTCATCATCTGTTGACTGACTGGTCATAGCGACCATCTCAACCTCCGGAATTTCCCTATCAAGAATATGAGTGTCGAAAGCATATCCTCTACAAATCTCACTGAAAAACTCCCCAACATGTTCCATGATAGTATCGATGAAATACAAGGAGTCATCAGCTGACTTGGGGTGTTCAAGTGACTATCGAACGTCAAAGGTGACGTTCTCATCCCCAACTCTCAATATCAACTTACCCTTACAAACGTCGATCAACGCCTGTGCAGTGGCAAGGAATGGTCGACCTAAAATAAGCGGTAAACTATCATCATCGTTCATGTCCAGAATGACAAAGTCCATCGGGAAGATGAACTTGCCGACACGAACAAGCATGTTCTCGACCACCCCTAGAGGGTATTTCACAGAACGATCAGCAAGCTGGATACTAATCCTGGTAGGCCTCGGTTCACCTAAACCCAACTTGCTGTACACGGAATACGGCATAAGATTAATACTAGTACCAAGATCAGCCAGTGCATGAATCACCGTATCATCACTCAAGATGCAGAGAATCGTGAAACTCCCTAGATCGGACATTTTCTCTTGTAACTTCCTTTGAAATATAGCAGAACAACTAGCACTCAAAGGGATGGAAGCGACCTCAGCTAACTTCTCCTTATTCGAGAGAATATCCTTAAGGAACTTCGCATGTTTCGGCATCTGAGTAAGTGCCTCAAGGAATGGAATATTAAGGTGAAGCTGCTTCAAAAGATCAAGAAATTTGGAGTTCTGCTCCTCATCTCTATCCCCGCGGAGTCTCCCGGGGTATGGTAGTCTAGGTTTGTAGACTCTCGGCGGTGTTCTCGATAACTACTGTCTCCTGTGCTGTACTTCCTGGGCTGCGCCTCTGATGCACCTGGGCCGACGGAGACTCCATCTGAATCTCCTCATCCACTTGCTCCTCTCTATCAACAACTACAGGCTCCTCAACTACTCCTCCTCTAGACCTCTCCTGAATCATGGGCTCATCTCGTGCCCCTGCACCGCTCCTCGTCGTCACAGCGTTCGGGAATCCTTTCAGGTTTTACTCGATATTACTCGGTAGTGTACCCTGGGAACTCTCGTTCAAATGACTAGCTATCTCTCCCATCTGCTGCTCAAGATTCTGAATAGATGCTCCCTGATTCCTCATGAATGACTCATGCTCACAAAACTTCTCCTAGGTCTCTTTATGACGGGAATCCTCTTATGTCATAAGCTGGGACAACATCTGCGTCTGCTGTGCCATCATCAACTCTAAAGTGGGCTTCTTCTCTCCACTGCTCGCTTTTTCACCTACATCCTGGAATAGACTCTGACGCTGCTGGAAAGAGGACTGATTCCCGCTTCTCCAGTTGGAATTTTGATTGCCTCTCTATCTCGAATTATAAAAATTGAAAGAATTTTAATTTTGGTTTGGATTACCTACAAAGTCTACAGCCTCCTCCTGAGAACCGACTGGGCACTAAACGGTATCATGCCCTCCTCTGTATATCTCGCACAACTTGCTCTTCGTCTGCAAGTCCTTCACAATCTTCGCCAATGCCTCTACCTGTACCGTAAGTGCGGTGTTCGCGTCTACCGAATGCATGCCGCATGATATGGAATCGACGGCCTTACCAGCCTTGGCGGGTGTTCGCTGGTATCCACTCATAGCTAACCCATTAAACAAAGCTATGCACTCATCCGGATCCTTCGTCCTCAGCTAATTTCCTCCCCCCGCCGTGTCAAGCATACTTTGCATCGCGTACGTCACTCCATTATAAAACTTCTCGATAACCGCCCAATCTTGCAAGCCGTGGTTTGGGCATAACACAAACAGATTTTTAAATCGCTCCCATGCCTCGTAGAAACTCTTGGTGCCTCCATCTGAAAAGAATGAATTTGGTTACGCAATCGAGCAGCCTTAGTCGAAGGATCGTATTTCTCAAGAAATTGGGTCAGCATGGCAGCCCAAGTAGCTATAGAGCCGTGTGGGAGGGACTCGAGCCACAGACTCACATGATCAACGAGTGAAAATGGAAAGATGCGGAATTTAACAGCGTCTTCGGATACGCCGGCAAGATGGAAAGTGTCGCAGATACATGCGATGCGAGTAAAATGAGAATGCGGGTTTTCATGAAGTAACCCGTGAAACTGAGCAGAATGTGAAATGGTATTCAGAATGTTTGACAGAATCCGCTAACTGGTGTTAACTACAATGGCGGGTGGTGCGACGTTGGATCTCGCGCCAGCATTGGCCGGACGGGCCCGGCCTGCAACTATCCTCCTCGGTGGTGGATTGTCAGCCATAATCCTATCCCTATCATCGAAGTCAGAAAACGTGGGAAAAGAGTATAGACTACCAACGGACGAAGAAGTGGACGATGGTGAAACGGTGTGATGTCTCTCACGAAACTCTCTCTCTAGCTCCGAAAATCCTTCAATGTCAGGTGGTCCACGAGATCGAGTATGTCGCATACAACTATAAAAAGAAATAAAAGTAGCCAAATTATTCTAACAAATAAGCAAAGCAAAACAAAAATAATTACATGTAGCAAACAAGGTAAATCCTAACTCGAATCTCTCTCAAAAAGCCTAAAATCGTGTCCCCAGCAACGGCGCCAAAAACTTGTTGTGCGTCGGACGATGTGTCTATAAAAATATGAATGACCCTCACAACTAAGCTTTAAATTTTAAAATAAAAATCCTAACAACTCCACACACAACCAGCAAGTGTACCGATCATAAGTAGTATTGACCTAGGAAGTCCTAGTATCGAACACAAGGACACGTATAAACGCTACTGATCACTAATCCTAGACAAGACCTACCAAAGAATAATATTTAATTGATTTTAATTTTTGTTTTTCTTTTTAAAATAATTTAACTGGACTAACTGGACTAACTGACAAAAGTTACCAAAAATAGAAACTTAACGAAAAATTAATTGTGTTGCCTTGGATGGAGAAAAACTTCTACCTAGGCATGAATCAAACTGTAGGTCTAACAAGCAAATAGATTGAATGATATCAAGACACGGGTTCCTAAAAATGACATGACTAAGGATCGTTCAGGCTCACTGGATCACCTCTTGGTCTCACTCCACAAACCTTAACCACTCTTAATCGGCTAAAACAACCAAACCGGAAAACAACTTTTAACGTGTTCTAATGCTGACTCACCTCTCGGTGTCACCAACACTCGAACCTAATGGTAATGAATACCAGACAACCAAGGATAGAGGAACAATTTAATTTAAACCAAAATGGATCAACCAGTCACTCAAAACACCTAAACCGGACAAGAAAAGAACTCGCTCTCGCGTAATTCTAATTCTAGCATGCAAAGGTAATGAGACGACCTTAACTTCTTATCACCTCTCGGTCTCTAAGAAAGTGTCTAACCACTGAACTTTAACCAATAATTCATGCAACAAAACACTATGGTTGTACCTACCGCAAACAAACCCTAAACACAAAGTCTAGAATCAAACAAGCACCGATCAATTAATACAAAGCTAATTAACCAACGCAAGGTGTTTAAGCAATAAATTATTAAAATTACCAGTCATCAAACACAACCTGTTTCATGTCTAAATCAAACTTTACAATAACAATTCAAGTCTATCAATCAAACAATCTATAAAACTCATCAAACACTAACAATTATCATCATTACTAGGTAGAACCGACAAGATTAGCCTAACATAAATTTTGGACAGCCACTATTATTCAAATAAAACACCAAATAACTCATCCCAATAATCATAAAAATCATTCAACAATCAACAATAATCAAAAACACTTCAATCTTTAAAGTAATTGCAAAACTACTTAACAATTGATCAAGAAAAATGAAGTTCATGAACAACGTATTAAACGAAAGGATATGATATGATTCGTGGCTGCTCTTGGCTGAGATAATTGATGGAAAATGTTCCCTAGACTTGTTATTGACCTCCTTCTTCTTCCTTAGCCGCCACAAGTCCCAAACACTAGCTTTCTTCTTTCTTCTTTCTTCTTTTCTCTTGATGCTGCTGCCGATCGGACTCAATAATGGGGGGCTAGGATTTTGTTTTCTTTTTCCTAATAATATAAATGTAAGGCTTGGACTTGTCCAAGATGCAAATGGGCCAGGCTTTGTGTTTTATTTTGAAATCATATGCATACAAGGCCTTTAAGCTCCTCATGAAGTCCGGATTTTTCTTTCTTTAATTCGTAACCTACAAGATAAATATTATTATGCAAAACCAAGTTAAAATACATTAACTATAAGGTAAACAATATATAAAAAATTAGATAAAAGGTGCGGAAAATAAGTGTGTTTTACAACACATCATTAATATATTTTATGGCATTCATATTATAATAATATATTTAAGTTTAATGAAATTTTAATGATGTTTATTGTTTAATATTTTTACTTAATACTAATATGTGAGTTACGACAAATACAAGACACGGATTTTTAAATTGGAAAAATTTATCATAAATTATATGAAAAGGGTCGTTGTATTAATGTAGACAGCAATAAGGATCTCTAGATATTACAGCTTGTATTTCAAAGTACGGAATTCATTGAGAGTGAATGTGACATCCCACATCGGTTGGGGAGGAGAACTAAGCCTTCTTTATAAGGAGGTGGATACCTTTCCCATCATGACGCATTTTAGGCGCTTAATGGTAGTGGATGAGAGGAGAACTCCACAGTTAAGCGTAATCAGATGGAAGTAGTATCAAGATGGGTGACCTCCTGGGAAGTCTCCACCTGGGCAACCAAAAGCAAATCCGTGAAGCAATGGTGGTACGTCCCGGCCAAAGCGAACAATATTATGGTGCGGCAGAAGCTGGGCTGTTACAAATGGTATCAGAGCGAGGGACGAACCGGTGGTGCCAAGTCCCGCGAGGTCGCTGGACCCCTAACCCGGGTGAATTGTGACATCCCACATTAGTTTGGGAGGAGAACTAAGCCTTCTTTATAAGGAGGTGGATACATTTCCTATCATAGCACATTTTGGGCGCTTAATGGTAGTGGATAAGAGGATAACTCCACAGTTAAACGTGCTCAGGTGGAAGTAGTATCAGGATGGGTGACCTCCTGGAAAGTCCACACATGGGAAACCAAAAGTAAATCCGTGAGGCGATGGTGGTACGTCCCGGCCAAAGCGGACAATATTATGGTGCGGTGGAAGCTGGGCTGTTACAGTGAACAACACAAGTAAACATTAAGCATATTCTTCATTGATAACTTGAAAAACCTTACAAGATATAACACTTAATAACTTTCTCTCTCCAGTCTGTCTCTTTAACAATCACGCAAAAGCCTCTGGATTCATGCATAAGTCTCCTATTTATAGAAAACATGTAAGAACATCAAGGGCGTATATGATATACGACGCTTATGTTATGCGCAGCATAACATATGCAAACCTTGTGACTTATGTGTTGTCCAAACATACAAAAACTAATACAGAAATCTGTATTGATTATAGAAATCAATACAGAAATCACATATTTTTGTGAGTTTGAGCAGTGACTCATATTGACCAAATTGCCCTTCCATCATAGTTTTATTTTCAGCGTTTATTCTGACTGGTGTTAAGTTGGTCAATGGTATTGTTGTCCACCTAGCAGTGGAAGCTGGCTGAAGGCCACGAGACTGAAGGTTAGTGATAAAGCTTGAAGCTTTACTGAGTTTGGCTGCATGAAAGGCAAGATATTATGTTTGTTGTGTGTGTTTGTACAAGATTCCAAGCTAACCCCAAGGTCTCACACATGCTAGCAGTAAAAAGAATTTTCAGATATCTCAAAGGGAAACCAGATTTGGGGATTTGGAATCCAAAGAAATCTTCTTTTGACTTGATGGCCTATATAGACAGTGACAATGATGGTTGCAACATGAGTAGGAAATTAACTTCAGGAGGCTGCCAGTTTCTAGGGAACAGGCGGGTGTCTTGGCAATGCAACAAGCAGACTACATTGTCCATCTCAACTGCTGAGGCTGAGTACATTGCTGTATCTGCCTGTTGTGCACAGGTTCTATGAATTCAGAATCAACTGCTGGATTATGGTCTGAATTTCTTACTCACTCCAATTTTAATTGATAATACTGTTGCCATGTTTATTGTTAAAAATCCAGTCCAACATTCTAAGACTAAGCACATTGATAATCTGGCTGATTTATTCACCAAACCGTTAGATAGAACTAGGTTTCATTTTCTGTTAAAATGCCTAGGTATGATAAATGCTGATGAAATCTAATTGATGAGGTGTGCTTATGTGAGGTGCTTACTAATTATCTATGTTTCTCACTATGAATGTTTGCATGATTTGTTTCTATGCTTGACTGATTATTCTGATTGCATAAATCATGCTTGTGACTGTTTTGTATGATAAATTATCTTGTATTTGATGTTCTTGTTTTCTATACTTAGATCTGTGCTTACATGATACATTTGTGTGTTCTAAGTATTTCGAGCATGAGACTGTGTTTGATGGTGTGTTTGTTGCTCCTCGAGCACAAACAGTCATACTTGAGACATTTCAAGTATTTCGAGCATAAGTGACATGTATCCAATGTTTGAGCATACGAGCAAATTGAAACTTCTATGAAGTACAACGAGCACATGCATTGAACTGACAAATTTGAGTTAAGTCTGTCGAGCACACGTTTTGACATGATAAAGTTTGCAGTTTGCTCGACAGAATTCTTGTGTGCTCAAAGTGAAAGTTCTTTCAAAACTGAGTGAATTTGCATATTGTGTGTAACTTGGGTGCTGTTTGTAAGTCTTATATGCTTAAATGACAAAATGTGGTTCAAAATTAGATGCAAAATGACTTTCAAAAAAACTAATTTTTGACACATAAATGATTTTTGACTAAGCAAATAGTTCTCGGTGAACGCATAAGGGAGATGATAATATTAGTCAGTGTAAAGCTTTAAAGAAGCTTAAAAGGTTTTTAGCAGAAATTGAATCCAACCCATGGGAAATGATAGTATATTGGTTAAACTCCTAACCCATGGATTATAGGCTTAAAGAACTTCTGTTCAAAACTTTGACATTATGTATGGTATCTTTTCATGAGTGTAGTGGCATACGTGATACAAACATAATGATCATGCTAAGTCGGAAGTGGTGATTCATTTGAAAACCAAGGTATGTTTCCTTACACATCTCTCCGAATGATAGGCATAAAGGCAATTATCTAATCATACACGAGCCTGTTGGTGTTTTTGGTCACACAAAAATATTTACAAAATATCTTAGCAGACTTTTAATTATTGCTATACAAAAGCTAATCCAAAGAAAAAGAAAAATATGAAAAAGAAAAATGTTTCAAAATTGGTATATCAAAGTATTATTGGTTATCATGTAATAATATATCATGACTTAAGGGGCACTTCGGGAACTACAATGGTGGGGCATTCAAATAAGTCCTAAACACTCTGAATGTAAGGCATGTAAGTCGGAATGGCATGTAAGTCCAACGTTCAACCTTATAGTTTGATATACATATATATATATATATATAAATATATATATATATATATATATATATATATTCAAATAAACTGCTCATAAAAACAAACTTTGACCAAGGCATTAGGGGGGTTGAAGTCAACTTGGGGTGATTGGAGAAAGTTAAATAAGCTTTTAGAATAGATTAGGAACAACCTGAAGTCTAAGGTGTAACCATTCTTTCTTAAGCAACTAATTGAACTCTAAGTATATCACAGATGTTATGATAATAATGCTAAGTGCTACTACCCAAAGTCAACCTGACCTAAGTTGTAATAAGGCCGAAAATGATATGGTGTGAAAGTTTTTAACTACTCTGACCCCTTGATGATATCTTTCTAAAACGATTTGAAATGAATTTTTAACTGAATTTTGATCTCTTATTCACCTTAAACATTTGCTTAAGTTAAATCAGGGGTTCAAGTGATAAATCTATTTGTTTTAAGCAAACTTTGAGTATGGTATTGTCTAGACTGGTAGGCAAATGAAAATGTGTTCACAAATGCAATTTGTTTGTTCTAAGTGATTTCAAGTACAGTCTAAGTATTAGAGTGTACTTCGAGCTCACTTTTAACTTGTGTTGCTCCTCGAGCACAATGATATGCTCTATATAAGTCTTTCGAGCATATATATCTCATATGTAGTCTTTCGAGCACATATGTTCACATGATAAAATTGTCAAGTGTTTCGAGCACAGTTGAGTGCTAGATGCTTAGGTTTGGGAGTTCGAGCTAGGATCTTGATGGAGAAAATTGTTAAGTGGCTCGAGCAAACGTGTGTGCCAGATTCTTAGTGTGTTCACGTACAGACATAGGAAGGATAGAATCTGCTAAGGATTTCGAGCATGAGTATACTACGAGCACATTGAGTAGTAGTCATCTAAGTCATTCGAGCATAGGTTACAACACTGCCAAGAGAAGTTGCATCTCGAGCATATGTTTTTGTAATGATAGATTTCTAAGCTATGTCGAGTAGGTTGCATAGTCGAGCAGGGTTAACCAATAGGTGTGTATCAAGTATACTTGACTGCTTGTAGTTTGCTAAGTACCTCGAGCACACTACTTGACATGAGCACACTTTTATACCCATTACTCGAGCATATGATGTATAACATTTGCTAAGGCTTTGAGCACAAGTGTATTCGAGCAGACTATCTTGAGTATACTAGTTCTCGAGTATCATGAACATACAAGTATGTCAAGCATGGATAGTACTATGGTTTCGAGTACAGTGGGAGACAGCTGGTCTTGTGGTTGTATGCTCGAGCAAGGGAGGTACATTAAATTTGAATAAAATGACAACTGTCATGCACTAGAAGACAAAATTGTACTGTACCAACCAAATGTTAGGTATAAAAGGGGGACTTAGAAACTTTTTCACACATTTCACTTCCCTCTCAAAACCTAATTGCAAAAACCTCTTGCTCGCGCATCCCCTGCTTACTCGAATACTCGATTAAACTTCGAAAATAGCCATTAGCTCTGTTTCGACTTTGGTAAGATATCGATACTCAATTATCGATTCACCGACTTCGGAACTAGGGTTTCTAATTGATTATCTTACTAATCATTTACTTGTTTGTGCTGGTACGCATATTACTACGGAACAGGTTACTGGAGACGCTACTTTTCTCTAACCATCATCGATTATTGTTTCTGGAGATATGGTAGAAGTTCAATTAGTTCAAAAAATAATAGAATTAGTAAATCAAGAAAAAGACAGGGTATTGGTTGAAGAAGAGGATGATGAAATTGATCAATAAATGCTTGAAGCACTGATTGAGATGAAGAAGAAGAAGAAGAAAAAGAAAGATTGAGAAAAGAGGCAGATGATGCTATAAGGGCAAAAATGGAGGCATTAAAAACAACACAAACTAATAAACAAACTCCAATTGCACAAAGTAATGATGAACATGAGCCCTTACAATCTGAGCCAGAAATGTCTGAGACTATATCTGAAGAACCTGAACATGAAACACTAAAAGAGCAAGAGCTTGGTTTAGGTCCAGTCAACCAAAATGAAGAAGAGGATGAAACAATTGTAACGATTCCGGCAACTCCAGGTATACCCTAGCCGGAATATACTATTTACGTGTTATTTAATATTGATTATATGAGTTATAGCACATTGATACGAATATATATGGTTCACAGTATGAATCATACTCAATTATATAGTGAATCGTATTGGAATTACAATTAATCATTGATCGGTTATTGAAACCCGAACGAATCGGGAATTACATTATAGACGAAGTATATAATGTTTAGTGATATTTACGAAGTATTAATGCTTCGGGATAAGTAAATTATAGCACAGAAAAAGGATTTCGATTTAATGGTACGTCGGTACGCTAAACGAAACCTTTAACACCAAACCAAGCAAGAGACGATCAATCAAGCCGAAAAAGATGCGTAATTATTAATAATATGATGTTTTAATGTCATGGGTTAAGTTTTTAAAGTTTTTAAATCAGTTTTATAGAAATTTTATTTTAACCCGAAAAACAACCATTTTAGGCTCGTTTCAAGCCGAATTACGAGTTTAAACGAGAAACGAACTGAACCAGATTATCCACAACATTATCCGGATTGCGTAATCCAAATGTGTGGACAATATTTGAGATGTGGGCCCCCCCCCACACCCCCACATATGGCCGGCCACCCCCCCTTGTTCATATTATCTTTCATTTTCTTTTTTTTTCTATCACAAAATCTCTCAAACTCTCTCAAATCCTTCAAACCTTCAAACATTCAATCCAAAGAACCCAAGTTCTAACCAAGATTTGAAGGTATAACATATGTTTTTAAGCTTGAATTTTGTTTTCTAACTTCATGATCTTGAGAAAAGGAGGTTTAATGTGAAAAATGGGTGAAAACCCGAGATGAAACCGATTCTCGTGTGATCAAAGGATGTATACAAGTTATACAAAGGATTTTGATCCAAGTAATTAGTTAAAAGAGTTTAGAATGAAATTTTACGGTTAAAATCTTGTGAAAATGAGTTTTTCATGTGAAAGATGGGTGAAAACCCGAGATGGAACCGACTCTTGCATGATCAAGGGATGTATACATGTTATACAAGGGATCTTGGTCCAAGAAAGGAGTAGAAAGAGTCGAGAACGGATTTTTACGGTCAAAATCGTTGTTTTGATGTTTTAACCGACACTAGGAAAGTAATGGCTCGATTGTGGGTATAACTTGCTTGGTGTGGTGTTGATGTGCTTGTAAGTGTTGTATCTAGCGGCTAGCAAAGGCTAGAAACCGAGATCCTTGCGATCTAAAGCTAGAAAACACAAAATAGTTCGGTTTTCGTGTGTTTATGAAAAATGGACAGATTTACGTGTGCTTAGATTCGGGTCACGAAATTTCACAGAGATGATCTACACATGAAAATATGAGATCTGTGAATTTTTGGTAATTTTTGGATAAAAGATGAATATTTGGTGAATTTAATGCTCGGTTTTGGCCAAAAATAGTGAAAAATAGCAAAACATGATGAAAAATTCCGGAAAATTTAAGATAAGCTTTTTATAACATATAAAAGTCACCCACAAAATTTGAGCTCAGTTGGAAAAGTCTAAGTAGGCTTTTCGGTGAAACGAGTTCTAGGGCTTTCTAGCTCGGTTTAGGGTGAAAATGGCTTGAAAAATAAGTTTTAAATTCTGGAAAAATTCCAGGAAGTTATGAGGATGATAGAGATCATCCCAGAAAAATTTGGGATTTTTCTAAAGTGTTTTGGTATTTTTGAAATATTTAGTATTTTAATAAGATTTAAAAATAGATAAATAAATGTAAATATAGGAAAATAAATCTGGGAAAATTCCAGAAAGTCATGAGGATGATAAAGATCATCCCAGAAAAATTTGGGATTTTTCTAAAGTGTTTTGGTATTTTTGATATATTTAGTATTTTAATAAGATTTAAAAATAGATAAATAAATGTAAATATAGGAAAATAAATCTGGGAAAAATTCCAGAAAGTCATGAGGATGATAAAGATCATCCCAGAAAAATTTGGGATTTTTCTAAAGTGTTTTGGTATTTTTGATATAGTTAGTATTTTAATAAGATTTAAAAATAGATAAATAAATGTAAATATAGGAAAATAAATCTGGGAAAATTCCAGAAAGTCATGAGGATGATAAAGATCATCCCAGAAAAATTTGGGATTTTTCTAAAGTGTTTTGGTATTTTTGATATATTTAGTGTTTTAATAAGATTTAAAAATAGATAAATAAATGTAAATACAAGAAAATAAATCTGGAAAATTTTTACAAAATTCCTTACTGTCAAATTAAGTTTTGTGCAAAATTTCAAGACCCGAGACTAATCGGGTAATTATTTGTGCTAAAAAGAACATAAAAACAAGTTTTTAAAGCTTAAAACGTGTAAACCGGCAAAGTTCGCATAAGCGAGCTGACTGGTACATGAAAACTCTAAAAAATGGACTATTTCATAAATCTAAGTAAATTAAGTAAAAATAAATCATCCGAAAATAATTCGGATGATTTGGGTAATTTTACCCGATTTTACCGTTCCCGGCACCGAAATACCGGAAACGGGCCCCACGGCCAAACGGGGTGTCAAACCGAGCTATAATTTCATCACCTTAACTAAATTGACTGTCAAACTCTAAGCAATGTCAATCTGAGTCCTTAGAAGTGTCACGGGGTTAACATTGTCCCCGAATCGAGTACAGTACTGGGTTAACAATGTTCCCAGATGTACCAATTGATACGTATTTAAGTTATGGGAATTATATAGTAACGACTAGATATTATATTACAGATCCAGGCACGTAGCTGTTCCTTATATTACTCACCGACTCACAAAAAGGTGAGTTTTCACGAGCCCCTTTTAATGAATTGTTTTAATTATATTTTCCCGGGGCGGAAAACATGTCTTATTTAAAGTATTTAAGTACATACCGATCGTATGGAAATACTTGTACATTTATATATATATGGACTGATGCATAGAATATATAAAATGTTTATAATGTGTTATTGTTCTGGGGTAACATAGTTCCCAGGGGTTATATTGTTCTGGGGTAACATAGTTCCCAGGGGTTATTATTGTTCTGGGGTAACATAGTTCCCAGGGGTTATTATTGTTCTGGGGTAACATAGTTCCCAGGGGTTATTATTGTTCTGGGGTAACATAGTTCCCAGGGGTTATTGTTGTTCTGGGGTAACATAGTTCCCAGGGGTTATTATTATTCTGGGGTAACATAGTTCCCAGGGGTTGTTATTGTTCTGGGGTAACATAGTTCCCAGGGGTTATTATTGTTCTGGGGTAACATAGTTCCCAGGAAGTTAAATGAAATGTTCTGGGGTAACATAGTTCCCAGCATGATTATATGGTTAATAAATGATTATTAAAAATGATTTGTCAGTGTTTATTTAAATTAGTGAAACTCACCAACTATTCGTAGTTGACCCGTTTTCTTTACATGTTTTCTAGGTATGCCCAAGTTGGAATGATTGATATGTGCTTAACTATCTGTGCTACCTGTTGGAAGCTTGCTGCTCTATGTTTTGTAATGAATTTATTAATGTTTTATTGGTAATATATGTGTGTAACACCTAGACAGTAACGCAACTCGCAACAATGTAATATGTTATAAATTAATGTAGTGGTATTTTCTTTATAAGCAATGCTGTTGATATCAGATGTGTCTGTTGCATCCCGTGTACGTTTCCGCTGCGGTTACGGGGTGTTACAGAACTTGGTATCAGAGCCATTGGTTATAAAGAATTAGGATGTCTGAAAAAGATACCTAAAATATAACCAGTAGCTCAAGTATTATAGGATCTGAATATCAACTAATAATATATAGTGACGAGATCGGGATGAACTTGGATGGACAAGTGGGTTATTATGGTCCGGAACATAATAACAGACTTGTCTGCACGAGGGAATTCAGGGGAAGTCATGGGGGACTTAAATAGGTAAAATTGGCAACATATGTGTAAATATATGATAATATTATTATGTGGTAAAGTTGTATAAATAAGTATGTGTTAATTTAATTATGAATTACACTAGGAAAAGGACTATATGTTTGTTAACTTGTGTGCAGGTATAATGGCAAGAACACCTAGTGTGTCGACGGAAGAGGACCCGGAAGAGGCTAGTTCCGGGGCCTCTGGAAGCCCAAGTGTAGCACCCAGCTCCGAGCCTTCGGAGGCTAGTCATAGTACTTCTAGACAGACCACCCCAGCTAGGAGTGCTAGTGTACCCTCCCCTGCTAGGGTTACCAGGTCTCCTACCCCGCCCGCACCACAGACCACCCCGATTCCCCCCAGACACGGTCCCCGCCTCACGGCGCGGATCAGTGCCCCGTATGTTCTGCCCACTGTTACCCCACCCAGATCCACATACCACCGGGGCGAGTCTTCCCGCCCCCAACCCGAGCCTGCAACCCTACCTGTGTGGGGTCTTCCAAGGCAGGAGCGGGACTTGGCGGCTTGGCTACGTGTTCTCACCGAGCAGGTGAACGAGCACTCTGCCGCCCTGGTCGTGGGGGTACAGAGGCGGGCGTACCTCGGGGACAGCATACTGGACCACCAGTATGCTATTAACCAGTTAAAAAGGGAGTGCTCATACTCCCACTGGTTGATCGACCAGATGGAGACCCGAATGCGGGTTATGATGGCGGTGTTGGTGGTGCTGGTGGCGGTGTTGGTGGGGTTGGTTTACCACCATGTGTAGATGTGTTGGATGGTAGAATCTTGAACCGCTTTTTGATACTCCGTGTAAGTAGTTAGTGGTGATACTAACACGGAGTGAATCTTGTTTAGTTATAGTACAACCACTGGCCCATAGGGGGTCTCTTGTAGGGCATATCATTATCGATACTTTTGGGTATCATTCAAGCACTGACCCATTGCGGGTTATGTCGAGGATGATACCAACATAGGCCCTTTGTATTAAAACTTAGTTATGTAATGATGACTGGGAAGTATGTAAATGGATGTTTGTGTAATATGTACTAATGTTTATTAATGTATGGAATGTGTTTTGTGTTTCATAATTTGGAATGGTATTAATTATATGTGTTTCCTTGATGTTGTGTAGAATGGCACCGAAACGATCAACGAAAATATCGGAAGTAGATGTGAGCCGTTTGATTGCTCAACAGTTGGAGGCGGCGATACCGGATATAGTATCGCGCATCGCCGCCAGTATTAATAACTCGACCAATCCAACCCCTCCGAGCAATCAAACGCCCATAAATAATGACGGGGAACAAAATGCTAATCCTCCAAGGAATGACAACACTATGCCGAGTAATGACGCACCGCCTACGGTGGTCGCTACCGACAGTAATGGCCCTATCCCTACTGTAGAGACCAACCGCACTGGACCATCCAGGGGTTGTTCAATCAAGGATTTTATGTTATGCAAGCCTTTAGAATTTAACGGGTCGGAAGGACCGAATGGGTTAGTGAAATGGTTAGAGAAAATAGAATCAGTGGTAAATATCAGCAACTGTCCCGAGGATTGTGTCGTTAAGTACGCCACCTGTACGTTCACAGACCATGCCTTGACATGGTGGAACACCATAGTACAGACTCGAGGTCAGGCGGCGACAAACCGCATGACCTGGGCAGAGCTTAAGGATCTTGTTTTGAAACATTTCTGCCCAAAGAATGAATTGCAGAAACTGGAACATGAGTTGTGGAACCTAGAGATGCATGGGGCGGACCACTTGGGATATACCAACCGGTTTAATGAACTGTCACGATTAGTGCCGTGGTTGGTCACCCCAGAGTCAAAGAGGGTGGAACGTTATATTTGGGGACTTACTCCAGTAGTGAGGAGTATAGTTAACGCGGGAGGGCACCAGACGTATGAGGGTGCAGTGACACAGGCTGGTATTGTCACGTATGATTTCTTAAGGAGCGGATCGATAAAGACGACGGGAGAGTCGGCCGGGGGAAAGCGAGGTACGTATGACAATAGGATCCGAGAGAAACAGCAAGGTAAACGAGCTAGGCCCGCTGCCCAGAGCTATGCCATGACTAGTTCGGGCGGAAGGCAAGAACCGCAGAGGGGAACGTTTTCTAAATGTGGGAAATGTGGTTACCACCATAGTGGCGTGTGCAAGGAGGTGGTGTGCCACCGGTGTGGCAGGGTTGGACACTACGCACCAAATTGTAAGACAAATCTGAACAACCTGAACCGTCAACCGCAACCTATTCGGGCGCAACCATTTAGAACTCAACCATCCCGACAGCAGAACCCGCAAGGAAACCAGATGGTGACCACTAGCCGTGCTTGCTACGAATGCGGCAGCACGGATCACTTCAAAAGGAACTGCCCGAAACTGAATAAGGGAGGAAACGGGAGACAACTCGCGGGTCAGCCATCGGCGTCCAATCCGGCGCGAGGCCGGGCATTTGTGATGGGAGCGAACGAGGCGCGCCAGGACCCCAGCGTAGTGACAGGTACCTTCCTCGTCTCTGATCATTACGCTTCTGTATTATTTGATACAGGCGCCGATAGAAGTTTTGTCTCCGTTAGGTTCCTTTCGATAGCAAACCTTCCTATTGGTGAAACCATAGAACCCTACACCGTAGAGGTCGCTAACGGTAAAACCATGATAGTTAATCGGATTGTTCGGAATTGCCCTTTTATTCAGAGCGAACAATCCTTCCTGATTGACTTGTTACCGGTAGAATTGGGTAGTTTTGACGTGATAGTGGGAATGGATTGGTTGGCTCGTAATAGGGTAGAAATAAACTGTGAGAAGAAAACCGTCAAGATCCGGGTGTCGGATGACGAGGAGGTATTAGTGCAGGGAGAAAAATCCGGCACCATGGTACCATTTATATCCCACCTCAAGGTGTTGAAATATATACGTCAGGGATGTGTGGCGTATCTAGCGAGCCTGACGGCCGCTGATTCTGAGGAAAAACGGGTGGACGATATTCCCGTGGTACGCGAATTTCCACAAGTTTTTCCAGAGGAACTTCCTGGATTACCGCCAACCCGACAGGTCGAATTCAGAATCGATCTGTTACCTCAAGCCGGCCCTGTTGCTAAGGCCCCTTACAGACTTGCACCATCCGAGATGCAAGAACTATCCAACCAGTTGCAGGAATTGTTGGATAACGGGTTTATACGTCCCAGTTATTCCCCGTGGGGTGCACCTGTACTATTTGTGAAAAAGAAGGACGGAAGCCTTCGAATGTGCATTGACTACAGGGAATTGAACAAATTAACCATCAAAAATAGATATCCTCTTCCCCGAATCGATGATTTATTCGACCAACTACAAGGTGCGAGCTATTTCTCAAAAATTGATCTTAGATCGGGATACCACCAAGTTAGAATTCAAGAGGAGGATATCCCAAAAACCGCGTTTCGGACTCGCTATGGCCACTACGAATTTTTAGTTGTGCCTTTTGGGCTAACAAATGCGCCAGCGGTGTTCATGGATCTCATGAACCGAGTCTGTAAACCCTATCTTGACAAGTTCGTCATTGTATTTATTGACGATATTTTGATATACTCGAAGAGTAAAGAGGAGCACGAGCAACACTTAAGGTTAGTTTTAGAGCTCCTGGATCAGGAGAAGTTATATGCAAAATTCTCCAAGTGTAACTTCTGGTTACAAGAGGTGCAATTCCTCGGTCATGTTATAAACCACCAAGGAATACACGTTGATCCGAGTAAGGTTGAAGCTATTAAGAATTGGCAAGCGCCTAAATCTCCGAAAGAAATCCGCCAATTCTTAGGCTTAGCTGGATACTATCGTCGATTTATAGAGAATTTTTCCAGCATCGCCCAACCTTTAACCCTCCTGACTCAAAAGGATCGGAAATATGAATGGGGTGAAGAGCAGGAAACGGCGTTTCAAACGCTAAAACAAAGATTGTGCCAAGCGCCAATCTTAAGTCTCCCCGACGGAGACGATGGATTTGTTGTATATTGTGACGCATCCCGTAGAGGGTTAGGATGCGTGTTAATGCAAAATAAAAAGGTCATAGCCTATGCGTCTCGACAGTTAAAAGTTCATGAGAAAAACTACACTACTCATGACTTGGAACTGGGAGCAGTCATCTTTGCACTTAAAATCTGGAGACACTATCTCTACGGTACAAAGTGCACCATATTCACTGATCATAAAAGTTTGCAACACATATTCGATCAGAAAGAACTGAATATGAGGCAACGAAGATGGGTCGAGTTGCTGAGTGACTATGACTGTGACATACGATATCACCCCGGCAAGGCTAACGTTGTAGCCGATGCCTTGAGTAGAAAGGATCGAGTCAAGCCACTACGTGTGCGAGCGTTGGGGATGATAGTCCAGTCGAACCTTTCAGATTTGATTCGAGTCGCTCAACACGAGGCGTTGAAAGAGGGCCAATTGGATAAAGAAGGACTTTACGGGAATGAGAAGAATTTCGAACAGCGTGTGGACGAAATTCTTTATTTCAAAAATCGGATTTGGATCCCGACCCTCCATGACCTTCGTGAATTAATCATGGACGAAGCACATAAATCGAAATATTCCATACATCCGGGATCGGATAAAATGTACAAGGATGTGAAAGAATTTTACTGGTGGCCAGGAATGAAAAAGGATATAGCCACATACGTCGGCAAGTGTACGACGTGTGCGAGGGTTAAGGCGGAACACCAGAAACCTTCGGGAATGTTGCAACAACCGGAAATTCCGGAATGGAAGTGGGAGCAGATCACAATGGATTTTGTGACACACCTCCCCAAGACACCCCGAGGTCATGATGCGATTTGGGTAATCGTGGATCGATTAACCAAATCGGCACATTTTATTCCAATTAGGAATACTTTTAACACTGAGAGACTTGCGCAAATTTATATAAATGAGATAGTGTCTCGTCATGGCATCCCCATCTCGATCATCTCCGATAGGGATAGCCATTTCACCTCCAAACTTTGGCAAGCTGTCCAAGAAGCGTTGGGAACACGTATTGACCTAAGCACAGCTTACCACCCTCAGACCGATGGTCAGTCTGAGAGGACCATTCAAACTTTGGAGGATTTGCTTCGTGCTTGCGTACTGGACTTTAAGGGAAATTGGGATCAACATCTCCCACACGTTGAATTTTCCTATAATAACAGTTATCACAGCAGTATAAAGGCAGCACCTTATGAAGCATTGTATGGGCGGAAGTGCCGATCACCACTTTGCTGGTCTGAAGTGGGTGACCCGCAGATCATTAGATCGGATCTGGTCCAGGAGACGACCAGCAAGATTCTTGAAATTAAGAACAACCTGAAAGCCGCGCGGGATCGGCAGAAGAGTTATGCTGATACCCGTCGAAAACCGTTGTCATTTGAGAAGGGTGAAAAGGTATATTTGAAAGTATCACCCTGGAAAGGAGTGGTCAGGTTTGGAAAGGCGGGGAAGTTGGCCCCTAGATACATTGGACCATTCATCATTACTGCAAAGATCGGTCCGGTAGCTTACCGACTAGAACTGCCTGAGGAACTAAGTGCAGTTCATAACGTGTTTCATGTGTCGAATTTGAAAAGATGCCTGGCGGATGAGACATCGGTGTTACCCTTAGAGGGTGTTCAAATAAGTGATAGGCTCAACTTCGTAGAGGAGCCCATCGAAATAGTGGACGGTAAGATCAAGCAACTTAGACACAATAAGATCTCGTTGGTCAAAGTTAGATGAAATTCGCAACGAGGCCCAGAATTTACTTGGGAACGAAAGGATGAATTTCGGAAGAAATACCCCCACCTATTTCCTCAAAAGGAAGTAGTTGACGCATAAAATTTCGAGGACGAAATTTTTATAACGGGGGGAGAATGTAACGATTCCGGCAACTCCAGGTATACCCTAGCCGGAATATACTATTTACGTGTTATTTAATATTGATTATATGAGTTATAGCACATTGATACGAATATATATGGTTCACAGTATGAATTATACTCAATTATATAGTGAATCGTATTGGAATTACAATTAATCATTGATCGGTTATTGAAACCCGAACGAATCGGGAATTACATTATAGACGAAGTATATAATGTTTAGTGATATTTACGAAGTATTAATGCTTCGGGATAAGTAAATTATAGCACAGAAAAAGGATTTCGATTTAATGGTACGTCGGTACGCTAAACGAAACCTTTAACACCAAACCAAGCAAGAGACGATCAATCAAGCCGAAAAAGATGCGTAATTATTAATAATATGATGTTTTAATGTCATGGGTTAAGTTTTTAAAGTTTTTAAATCAGTTTTATAGAAATTTTATTTTAACCCGAAAAACAACCATTTTAGGCTCGTTTCAAGCCGAATTACGAGTTTAAACGAGAAACGAACTGAACCAGATTATCCACAACATTATCCGGATTGCGTAATCCAAATGTGTGGACAATATTTGAGATGTGGGCCCCCCCCACACCCCCACATATGGCCGGCCACCCCCCCTTGTTCATATTATCTTTCATTTTCTTTTTTTTTCTATCACAAAATCTCTCAAACTCTCCCAAATCCTTCAAACCTTCAAACATTCAATCCAAAGAACCCAAGTTCTAACCAAGATTTGAAGGTATAACATATGTTTTTAAGCTTGAATTTTGTTTTCTAACTTCATGATCTTGAGAAAAGGAGGTTTCATGTGAAAAATGGGTGAAAACCCGAGATGAAACCGATTCTCGTGTGATCAAAGGATGTATACAAGTTATACAAAGGATTTTGATCCAAGTAATTAGTTAAAAGAGTTTAGAATGAAATTTTACGGTTAAAATCTTGTGAAAATGAGTTTTTCATGTGAAAGATGGGTGAAAACCCGAGATGGAACCGACTCTTGCATGATCAAGGGATGTATACATGTTATACAAGGGATCTTGGTCCAAGAAAGGAGTAGAAAGAGTCGAGAACGGATTTTTACGGTCAAAATCGTTGTTTTGATGTTTTAACCGACACTAGGAAAGTAATGGCTCGATTGTGGGTATAACTTGCTTGGTGTGGTGTTGATGTGCTTGTAAGTGTTGTATCTAGCGGCTAGCAAAGGCTAGAAACCGAGATCCTTGCGATCTAAAGCTAGAAAACACAAAATAGTTCGGTTTTCGTGTGTTTATGAAAAATGGACAGATTTACGTGTGCTTAGAGTCGGGTCACGAAATTTCACAGAGATGATCTACACATGAAAATATGAGATCTGTGAATTTTTGGTAATTTTTGGATAAAAGATGAATATTTGGTGAATTTAATGCTCGGTTTTGGCCAAAAATAGTGAAAAATAGCAAAACATGATGAAAAATTCCGGAAAATTTAAGATAAGCTTTTTATAACATATAAAAGTCACCCACAAAATTTGAGCTCAGTTGGAAAAGTCTAAGTAGGCTTTTCGGTGAAACGAGTTCTAGGGCTTTCTAGCTCGGTTTAGGGTGAAAATGGCTTGAAAAATAAGTTTTAAATTCTGGAAAAATTCCAGGAAGTTATGAGGATGATAGAGATCATCCCAGAAAAATTTGGGATTTTTCTAAAGTGTTTTGGTATTTTTGATATATTTAGTATTTTAATAAGATTTAAAAATAGATAAATAAATGTAAATATAGGAAAATAAATGTCTTATTTAAAGTATTTAAGTACATACCGATCGTATGGAAATACTTGTACATTTATATATATATGGACTGATGCATAGAATATATAAAATGTTTATAATGTGTTATTGTTCTGGGGTAACATAGTTCCCAGGGGTTATATTGTTCTGGGGTAACATAGTTCCCAGGGGTTATTATTGTTCTGGGGTAACATAGTTCCCAGGGGTTATTATTGTTCTGGGGTAACATAGTTCCCAGGGGTTATTATTGTTCTGGGGTAACATAGTTCCCAGGGGTTATTGTTGTTCTGGGGTAACATAGTTCCCAGGGGTTATTATTATTCTGGGGTAACATAGTTCCCAGGGGTTGTTATTGTTCTGGGGTAACATAGTTCCCAGGGGTTATTATTGTTCTGGGGTAACATAGTTCCCAGGAAGTTAAATGAAATGTTCTGGGGTAACATAGTTCCCAGCATGATTATATGGTTAATAAATGATTATTAAAAATGATTTGTCAGTGTTTATTTAAATTAGTGAAACTCACCAACTATTCGTAGTTGACCCGTTTTCTTTACATGTTTTCTAGGTATGCCCAAGTTGGAATGATTGATATGTGCTTAACTATCTGTGCTACCTGTTGGAAGCTTGTTGCTCTATGTTTTGTAATGAATTTATTAATGTTTTATTGGTAATATATGTGTGTAACACCTAGACAGTAACGCAACTCGCAACAATGTAATATGTTATAAATTAATGTAGTGGTATTTTCTTTATAAGCAATGCTGTTGATATCAGATGTGTCTGTTGCATCCCGTGTACGTTTCCGCTGCGGTTACGGGGTGTTACAACAATTGAAATATCTGCTAGCTCGATGGTGAAGTTAGTTATAATGAAGGATCTTATAGATATCCTGAACAAACCAGAATGGCATCATCCTGAAATTGTGTTAGCTGCAAGAAAAGCAGAAAAACACTTTATCAATCTCAGCACTGGTCCAGAACCAACAGTGGAAGAAGAGGTGGAGACTACTGAACCTATCGTTCAAGAAGTGGATGAAGAGGTTGATGAAGATACTCCTGTCAAAGAACCAATTGGGGAAGAAATCTTCAATGAAGAACTAGTAACACAGACCACTGAGCCAATAATCAAGGAGGTTAATGTTGATGAACAAGCAGAAAAGACTCATGACCAAAAAGCAACTAAACTGGTTATTGGTGAATGAGAAACCGAAGCTGAGGGGGAGTAAAGAGAAAAGAAACAGCTGAACTAGTGGCACCCAAGCCAAAAAGACAAAATTCTGTGAAGGTGAAAGTGTACAAGAGAAGGGTGGCTAAATCTGCTGATGAAGGGGCTCAAACTATCAATGTTGAAGAACCAATTATTGGAGCACTTCACAATCATGATGAACAAATTGAAACAGATAATGAAGAAGAAGGAGGTTTGAAGGATGATGATAGGGAGAATGAGGATAAAGCCTACTTGATAAGCCTTGAATATGATGAGAGGTATATTGAAAGAATGTCAGAGAAAGTATTCAACAAGAGGCTGAAGGCTGGAGAAAAAGGAAATCAAAAGGGAATTGTTGATAAAGACCGGAAACAAGCCTGCATTCCTAAACTTGCAATCTTTCGACACAATTGACAGAATTTACAAGAATGCTCTAGTCGATGATATTTCAGATTATGTGGAAAAGGTGACCAAGAAGAAAGAGAAGGTAGAGAAAGTATTGCTAGAATCGGATAGCAGTAACAGAAGAACAGAGAAAGAGGCCAGAGATGAAACTGAATATGAAGTATTGAAGGCCAAACACAATGACATAAAGTTTCTTCAATTGTATGGCTACAGTTACAACTCATTGATAAATCTTTCTCTTGAAGATCTGAAAAGGAAAGTTCAAATGGTAAAAGATTCCCACAAGGATAAAAAGAGCCAGGAAGAGTATGTGAGAGAACAGGAGATGAGAATGAGATTGGAGAAGGAGAGGAAAGAGAAAGAAAGATAAGAAGAGGAGGTGAGAAAGTGGTTTGAAGATCCTTAGAGGGTGCAGAATTTGAAATTAATAGTAAAAGGGAATGACTGAGGATCAGTTCAATAACATGCCTCATGATCAGCTGCTAGATATATATATAACAGAGAGCAAAAGATGTACCTGGAAACACAGAGAAAATTGCAAGAAGACAAGAGGAGAATGGAAGAAGAGGTAAGAGCAGAGATGATGAGTGCTCTGCACAAAAGAGGTGCAAATATGGGAAGACTGATAGTGCAAACTGATGATACAATTAAAAGATGGTTCAAAGAGTCTGAACTTGAAGAGGCTAAGAAGAAGAAACAAGCAAGCACAAGCAGAATCCCAAGGTCTACGATTGTGAGGCCAGAACCATCAAGAGATTTAAATCTGCCCACACATCTCTAATATGATAAAAGATCCAAGATTTTGAGGGTGATTACTGAGGACGGTGAAGAGACTCTAATCATCTTCAGGTATGATTTGAGAAATTTTTCTGAACACCCACTGAAGAAAATGGCTGAATTGGATATATATGATAATCAAAACAGAAGCCAAATGGCTAGGCAGCAAAGGAACGACCTCTCCAAATTTATCAAGGAGCAGTCAGAGAAAGGATTTCCTTTTCTCAAGCAAAAGAGGAGAGAGGTCCATAGCCAAGCTGAGAGGGAGATAACACATAAAAGAATAAATGAAGTACATACGTTGGAACTCTCCCTGTTTGATACAAAGAAAATAAAGACTCAAGCAAGCAGCTCACGTGGAAAGAGGAAGACATTGAGGGAGTGCTTAGCAATGAGATGCGAAATGCTAGAGCCAAACTCTGTGGCACAACAAAATGGAAGGATATCTCATCTAACTTATAATCGACATAATGATTCAATAACCTTGAGGAATGTATCAGGAGGTGCAATTGCAGTGATCATGTATGATGAAGACCTCAGATTCATGCATCCTCAAGATCTTCAAGACATAGTAGATGCTGAGTTTCCCCTTGACTCCCAAGATGCAGTGGAGTTGGATATGATTAAATAGAAGGCTTCCCTTATTAAACTCAAAAAGGAAAAATCTATTTCAAGGAACCAGAGGAGGAAATAGAAGAAAATGGAGCATAATGACTATTATTTATTTTGTTCTATCTTTGTATTTTGCTTTATGATCTGTAATGTTTAAATTTGATGTGTAATGCCCAAGTGGCAGAATTCCTTTTATGTAATGAAATGACATGTTCTTAAAATGATTTATCTTAGATATTGATACATGTGTAACTCTATGCAGGTGTGTTTTGGGGCATCTGAGCTTGTTCCAATCTAGGGGGAGATTCTTGAGTCGGATTTTTGATAAGGAAGATTGGAATCTTCTCAACCTCCTCAGGAAACGGCTAAGTATGGACTTCGAGCAAGCTTAGACTATCGTGCATGGTTTTGCTACTTCGAGAAAGTTCTTCAGAACCATTTGTGGTTGATTCTTCTAAGTGTTAAAGTTTCTAGCAAGCTAAACTTCACCTAGAAAGAGTGTTCTTCTATCGAGTATGGATTGCCAATCGAGCAAATAACTTGATCATTCAAGTTATAACTAAGTGATTCCGAGCACAGGATGTTCGAGCACATGGTGACCAGTAATGGATGCAATAAGAAGATGTCATATGTTCAAAGCATAGACTTCGAGCATGGTTCAGTCCCCCGAGCAAGACTTACATCCGGGCATGCTAAAGATTGTTCAATAAGACTGTTAGACAATTCTGAAGGCATCAAGAAGAATAGGCTTGCTCGATAGACTATTTCGAGCAAAAAAAGGATTAGACAAGAGAAATGAAGCTTGCTGGAAGAGAATATCTTCACTGAAGATATAGTGAAGATATTCTAAGTAAGTATGCTCGAAGACATTCATCGAGCATACCTAGCATAGTGAGTCTGCTAGAGCAAGATACTTATCATGCTCGAAGACTGTTACACTTGTATTTGTTTTTATCTTTCATTATGTAATAATTAGGGATTCTAGAAGGAATGTCAGGGTCTATAAATAGGATCCTAGGTTTCAATTAAGGGACGAATAACGACGCAAAACACGGATCACGAGAAAACATTCTAAAAGAATATTTCCTTTTGTTTTCTCGTACCGCCGCCGCCATCATGAAACCTAGACATTCCATTTACTTTTTCATTGAATGATGCATTTAATACAGTGAATCTTTGTCTTTGATTCACTTTACTGATTATCATTTATTGTTTCGTTTGTTATTGTGTCACGCCTTCACTCCCATCCGTTGGATGTCCTTATTCCGCCGGGATATTCAATAGGCCTTTGGGTTATTGAGTCGGTGTGTTCTTGTCAACCTTATTAAGGTTTGGACCAGACTCCCGGTCCTGACAGCGGGACTAAATTGGTTGTCGGTTGCTCAAACGGGTTGGTACAACGCAAATTCTCGATTAATTGGTAGTTTGTGTGTTGTACAATTGAATTGCCGAACCATTCAAACAGTGAAGTGTCGTGTGGACTTTTTGGCTGTAAGTACACTAAATTTTATCCACACGCGGCTGAGTTGGTTGATAATTACTTAAACAACTTGTTAACGCGCGTATTCGACACAATTAACAACTTTCGGGTGTAGTTTGGAAATCCTTTGACCCCGGATTTAACTAAGGGTGGTTTTGGTAAATACGAGGCCTAGGGGTCTGATGTAATTGGAATTTATATGGATGGGGATTTAAGTCAATCAAATCATGTTAGAACGCCTCGTAGGATAAGCGAATCGGTACAGTTTAGTTAGTAACCTTTATGTGCAATTCTACAGGCTTTTGATATGTGGGAGTACTTAAGGGTTCTCTAGCTCGTTGCTATTTGTTTTATTCGTGTCAGCTGAGTTTATGATGCCCCTTTTTACCTTTTTACGTTTTGGGCTAGCATACACACCTTACTATGTTTTTACTCTTTAAACTGTTTAAGCGAATACGTGTAGACTTACTTATATTAGTTATATTTTTTAAAGGACTTATACATATTACCCTATAGTCTACCCTTGTTGATATTATTTAGTTCATTGTGACTAAGTTTTATGTGAGTATGCCCATTGATGTGTGTGTGCTTGATGATTTGTGACCGGGTCAAATATATTATTCGGGTTTAACCCGTGATGGGGAGGCCCGTGTTGCATAATCATGATTTAGATGGGTCAAATATATTACTCGGATCCTTGACTTCATGTCTCGTGATTTGTGGTGGGGAGACCTATCGTTTTCTAAACCGTGATCTGGTCAAATATGTTACTCAAGTTTTAACTCGTGTTCGGAGGCCCGTATCACGTGTTTAGGTTTGTTAAGCCGTGTCCGACTCAAATATATTACTCGGGTTTGACTCGTGGTGGGGAGGCTCGTGTAACATGCTTATGTCTTACCGCGTCCTAGTCAAATATATTACTCAATTCTTGACTCGTGGTGGGGAGGCCCGTATACACGTGTTCGACCGAGGAAACGTTACCTAGTATTTATTTATTTAGTTGTGTATTATTTCCTCTACTTTTTTTATATTTGCAACTTTTGAAATAAATTATGAATGTTGTTTACCAAAACGTGAACTCACTCAGCTCAAGCTGACTTTGTGTGTATGTTAGTTTGACTTTCAGGTTTAGGATTGGAGGTTATCGCTTGGACGTGCTGGAGACTACTCGGACGGTTGAAGGCATCTCTAGTCAAAGATATTAAATAAAACAAACCATGTTCTATTTTGGATTTTAGGCACATGTCCCCCGGTTTTGGGGTTTTGATACTTATTATTTTCCGCCGCTTATTACTCTAAACTGGTTTTAATAAAATGAATTTGTTTTGGGTTTTAAAATTTTGAGAATTTTGGGTATGATGACCAACAATAGGATTCCCGGGTTTCGGGGTCTTACAAGTTGGTATCAGAGCCAAGGTTTGTGGGATCCAAGCATTCTTGACTGCTTGGACTCGAACTGATAGAAGGGACTGGAAATGCCAACCACGAGTAGCTGCACGCCAAGAGGTAATTTTTATTTGTTTAATTATCCTTATAAGCCTTAGGTTTCCATTATGTGCATAATTTCTTAAGTGTTATATGGGATGCTAATATGGTTAAGGGTCGGGGGTGCATAGGACGGGCGGGTAAAGTAAACGACTAATCACACTTGATCAATGTAATTAGCAGTTTACCCTTACTTTCCATGTTCTAAATACTACTTGTACTTGATCATGTTAAAGTTCTGTCTTTGTAGGGATAAGACATGACCATTACTCGTACAGCTAAAAGATGTCTTCCCAGTGGTCGTGGTCGTGGTCGTAAGCCACAGGTCGAGACTGAGAGAGAGAACCCGATTCCTAAGAAAGAGGAGACCCCAATTCTTTAGGAGGGGGATAACCCCACATTAGATCCTTCCATGCGCGCGGCCATCGCAGATGAGGTTTATCAGGTTATTCATAGCGCAATTCCCAAGATATTTGCTGACGCTGTTAGGGATATGGAAGAAATGATTGTTGGTAAGAGTTCGGATAAGGGAGGAAAGGATAAGAAGACTCGGGATGAAGCTGAGGTAATTGTGCCGAGTGAGGATGACGAAGAGGTTCGTGCGATTAGTATCACTGCTCGGGGTTGTTCGTATGGGGATTTCAAGAAGTGTGACCCTCCCACTTTCGATGGTACTAAGGATGCGTCGGCAGCTCATTAATGGGTAAGAGAAGTGGAAGCTGTGTTGGGGATCAGTAAGTGTAAGGGGGAGGATATGATTACTTTTGCTACTGCTTGTTTCGTTCTAAGGCGTTGTGTTGGTGGGACAATTTGGCTCAGACATGAGAGGAGTTAAAGCAGTTGATTCTCGATCAGTTTTGTCCTCCACATGAATTGGACAAGATTGAGCAGGAAATCTTGATCGTGGAAGCGGGTAATATGACCCATCATGAGTATACTACGAAGTTCAACCAAATGGCTCGTCTATGTCCCGATCTGGTTACTCCTAAAACTAAAAGAATCAAAAAGTACATGAAGGGTCTTCCGGTGGATATTCGTAGGTGTGTGGTGACCACCGACATGAGCTTCTTCCATTTGGTGGTTACCCTGGCTGGTACTTGGTATGATCAGAGAGAGAAGATAATGCCAGCTGAGACTAAGAAGACCTGGAACTCAAATTCTAACTCCAATGGTAAATGGTTCGGGGGAAATAACTTTATTTCGGCTAGGAAGAAGGCGAGAACTGAGACTTCGGATCATAGGGGGAGTACGATGTTGGATAGATGCAGAAAGTGTGGGAAGCCGCATACGGGGGGTGTAGATCAGGGCCAGTTCCTTGTTTCTGTTGTGCGAAGACTAGCCACGCTCGCTTCGAATGCCCGACATTGACTTGTTTTCGGTGTAGGGGGTCCAGGCACCTGCCATCTAGGTGTCCTGATCTTAAGATGAGGGTTCCGAGCAGGGGACTTCCTCGAGAGGGAAGGTGGAAGACAAACTGAAGGCCAAGGCGAGGGCTTTCAACATCTCTAAGAAAGAAGCGAAGGACGACGCAGACGTTTTTTCAAGTACTCTTTTCCTTATTCTTTTGATATATCCTATCGTTTAAAATTCCTCCTTCTTTCGGGAATGTATGTCTATTTGTTTAGCTAAGTAGTAGCGTATTATCATTCCAGGTACCATTTTACTTGATGAATTACAGGCTTCGATCTTGTTTGACTCGGGTGCCAGTAGGAGTTTTATGACTACCACTTTTTGTTCCGCAATAAATAAATCACCCGAGCACGTAAAGGATATATTTGAGGTTGAGGTCATTGTAGGGAAATCTGTTATGTGTCTAGAGCTATTAAGGGTTGTTTTATTGAGTTGTCTAGGTATAGATTTCCGGTGCGGCTGAATTTAATGCCGCTGGGCTGTTTTGATGTGGTGCTTGGGATGGATTGGCTTGCTAGTATGGATGCTCAAATTATCTATGGTCAGAAACTTGTGCATCTAAGGGCTCCGGATTGGAGCCAGATCACTGCCTTCGTTGATCGGAGTGGTGCGACACCACACATTATATCCATGCTTAACGCGGGAAAACTTATGCAGCGAGGTTGTGGGGCGTATCTGGCGTATGTTATAAATGTGAAAACCGAGGTTGCTACTGTCGGTGATGTTCCCATTGTTCAGGATTACCTGGATACATTTCCAGATGATTGTCAGATATGCCGCGGGATCGCAAGGTCGAGTTTTAGATAGACCTTGTTCCTGGTGCCAAACCCGTTGCTCGAGCACTTTATCGCCTAGCACCGGAGGAAATGAAAGAAATTATGGCCCAATTGGAAGACTTGCTTGACAAAAGCTTCATTCGACCGAGCATCTCACCTTAGGGTGCCCCGGTCTTGTTTTTCAAGAAGAAGGACGGTAGCATGCGGATGTGCATTGACTACCATGAATTGAATAAACTTACCATGAAAAACCGGTACCCTCTACCAAGGATCGATGATTTATTTGATCAGCTCCAAGGAGCTAGTTGGTTCTCGAAGATCGACCTTAGGTCGGGGAATCATCATCTGAAAATTCGTGAGCAAGATATTCCTAAGACCGCTTTCCGCACTCGCTATGGACATTATGAATTTCTCGTGATGTCTTTCGGTTTAACCAATGCACCGGCTGCGTTCATGGATCTTATGAACCGGGTGTGTAGGCCAATGCTTGACCATTCTATTGTTGTTTTCATCGACGACATTCTTGTGTATTCCAAAAGCGAAATCGATAACGCTCGTCAGCTCATGGAAGTTCTGGATGCTCTACTAAGAAATAAGTTATACGCCAAATTTTCTAATTGCTCTTTCTGGTTACGCGAGGTTCAATTCTTGAGTCATATTATTAACCCAAATGGCATCTTGGTGGACCCTGCAAAGGTGGAAGCCATAAATAAATGGGAATCTTTTAAGTCACGGTCTGAAATTCGTAGCTTTTTGGGCTTGGCGGGGTATTATCGTCGATTTATTCTGGACTTTTCGAAAATAGCTTCGTCGTTGACCAAGTTGACTAAGAAGAGTGTTAAGTTTGTTTGAGGTGCTGATCAGGAGGAGGCTTTCCTTGAATTAAAGAATAGGTTAACGCATGCTCCGATTCTAGCCTTGTCTGATGGTACCGACGACCTGGTTGTCTATTCTATGCTTCTTACCAGGGGCTTGGGTGCGTTCTTATGCAGCGGGGTCAAGTCGTAGCTTATGCCTCATGACAGTTAAAGCCTCATGTGGCAAATTACCCTACCCATGACCTGGAACTGGCGGCGGTCGTGTTTGCGCTTAAGTTGTGGAGACATTATCTGTATGGTATCCCTTGTGTCAGTTACACCTATCATAAGAGCTTAAAGTATTTCTTCGAGCAAAAGGAACTGAATATGCGGCGGCGTCGATGGTTGAAATTAATTAAGGATTATGATCTTGAAATTATGTACCATCCCGGTAAGGCTAACGTGGTGGCCGACGCGTTGAGACGGAGGGAGAGGCCGAAACCTATTCGTGTGAAATCTTATCAGATTATTCTAAAGCCCGATATTTTGAAGCAGATAGCCAACGTTCAGAACAAGGCCTTACAGGTGGAATGAATTATATCGGAGCTTATATGGGGTCAAGAAAAGTTGTAGGAAGACATCGGTGGTGGGGTGAAGTATAAAGATGGTCGTTTATGGGTACCCAGGTATGGGGGATTTAGGAGTAAAATTCTAGATGAAGCTCACAAGTCGCGATATTCCATTCATCCAGGCGCCACTAAGATGTACCAAGATCTCAAGAAGAATTACTGGTGGCCTATGAGGAAGTATGAGGTGGCTCAATATGTGAGTAAATGTTTGACGCGTTTGAATGTTAAGGCTAAGCACCAAAAGCCTTTCGGGAAAATTCAACCCTTGGAAATACCCAAGTGGAAGTGGGAGCATCTTATGATGGATTTTGTAACTAAACTGCCTCGCACCCCTAGGAGTAATAATGACACCATTTGGGTAATTGTGGATAGATTGACTAAGAGCGCTCATTTCTTGCAGATTCGAGAGACTTATAATTCCGACCAGCTGGCCGATCTGTTTATTCGTGAGATTATTTCTAGGCATGGAGTGCCTATGTCTATTGTTTCGGATAGGGACATGCGTTTTACCTCCAGGTTTTGGGAAAGGTTTCATAAGGAGATGGGTACCAAAATCCTCATTAGTACTGCTTATCACCCGAAGATGGATGGTCAATCCGAAAGGACCATAAAAACTCTCGAGCATATGTTGCTGGCTTGTGTTATTGACTTTGGTGGTAGTTGGGATCATCATTTTCCGTTTGTAGAATTTTTTTATAACAACAGTTATCTCGCCACTATTGGGATGCCGCCATTTGAGATATTAAACGGACGCGGGTGTAGGACTCCCGTCTATTGGGCCTCCATTGGTCAGAAGCAATTGTGTAGTTTGGAGGTGGTTGAGGCTACCACTAAAAAACTTGATAAGATTAAGGCTTTTATGAAGGCCGCTCAAGACAAGCAAAAGTCCTATACGGATAAAAGGCGAAGGCTATTGTATTCGAGGCCGGAAATCAGGTTATGTTAAAGGTTTCCCCTTGGAAAGGTATCATTTCGTTTTCGTAAGTGGGGGAAGCTTAATACGAGATTCGTAGGTCCGTTCCGTATCTTGTCCCGTGTTGGGGAGGTAGCTTATATACTGGATTTGCCTGCCGAGCTTGCTGGGATTCATCCTACATTCCATGTGTCGCATCTAAGGAAATGTTTGGAAGACGAGGAGACCCATGTGCCTCTTGGTGGCTCGACAATAAGTTGAACTATGTTGAGGAGCCTATCGCCATTCTTGACCGTCAGGAAAAGCGTTTGAGGAATAAGGAGGTTAGGCTGGTAAAGGTGCAGTGGAAGCACCGTAAGAGTTCCGAGGCTACTTGGGAGTCCGAGGATGAGATGATGAAGCTGTACCCGCAGCTGTTCCTGTTACAACGGGTTCAAGGACGAATCCCATTGTAAGGTGGATGGACTTGTAACACCTATAAATTTCATTAAAAAGGAATCAAGCCTTGTAAAGTTTGTATATTAACCAGGACCGATCTGGCATTCTTAAGGGACCCTCCTAGCCATTCTTGTAAGTCATGATATTTAACTTTTGGTCCAAGATATTACATTTTGCAAGTATGAGGGCCAAAGTGTAAAATTTTTATATTAAAAACCCTAACTCCTTTTTCCTCTCTCCTTGTCTGATTGGCGAAGTAGAGCAGCCACCACACCATCGTTTTCTTCTTTTTCCAGCCATTCCAAGGAATCAAACTCCAATTCAAGGTTGTCATTATATCAATGCAAGTCTTTTTCACCATAATTCATCTTAATTGCTCGCTTATTGGTCAAAAAATGTTCGTTTTAGGCTTAACCGGTGGTTGCCCAATTGAGTATCTTTTGGGGCTGCTTAAAGTGAAGTTTTTGTCCATCATCTTCCTATGTTTATCATATATATCATACTTTAATATCGTGAGCAACGAAGTTCATTTGATTGGTCAATTGTCGATAGATTGAAAACTAGGATTTCGGTTGTCTAGATTGTTGATTGATGCGTTTCGCACATTGTTTGAGGAGATTAACAACCAATTCAGATTGTGTAGGCTCGGTATACGGGCTGTGAAGAACTTAATTTTTAAGTGAGCGATGCTGAATTGGTTGTCGGTTGCTCAAACAGGTTGGTACAATGCAAATTCTTGTTTGATTGGTAGTTTGTGCGTTGTACAAGTGAATTGCCGACCCATTTAACCCGTAAAGTATCGTGTGGACTTGTTGGCTGTAATTACACTAAATTTTATCCACACAGGGCTGAGTTGGTTGATAATTACTTAAACAACTTGTTAACGCGCGTATTCGACACAATTAACGACTTTCGGGTGTAGTTTGGAAATCCTTGTCCCCGGATTTAACTAAGGGTGGTTTTGGTAAATACGAGCCCTCGGGGGCTGATGTAATTTGAATTTGTATGGATGGGGCTTTAGGTCAATCAAATTATGTTAGAACGCCTCGTAGGATAAGCGAGTCGGTACGGTTTAGTTAGTAACCTTTATGTGCAATTCGACAGGCTTTTGATTTGTGGAAGTACTTAGGGGTTCTCTAGCTCATTGCTATTAGTGTGACTCGTGCCAGGTGCATTCATGATGCCCCTTTTTACCTTTTTACGTTTTGGGCTAGCATACGCACCTTACTATGTTTTTACTTGTTAAACTGTTTAAGCGAATATGTGTAGACTTACTTGTATTAGTTATACTTTTGTAAGGACTTATACATATTAACCTATAGTCTACCCTTGTTGATATTATTTAGTTCATTGTGACTAAGATTTATGTGAGTAAGCCTATTGATGTGTGTGTGCTTGATGATTTGTGACAGGGTCAAATATATTACTCGGGTTTAACCCGTGGTTGGGAGGCTCATGTTGCATAATCATGATTTGGACGGGTCAAATATATTACTTGGATCCTTGACTTCTAATCTCGTGATTCATGGTGGGGAGGCTCGTCATTTTGCTAAACTATGATTGGGTCAAATATATTACTCGAGTTTTAACTCGTGGTGGGGAGGCCCGTATCACGTGTTTAGGTTTGTTAAGCCGTGACCGAGTCAAATATATTACTCCGGTTTGACTCGTGGTGGGAAGGCTCGTGTCACGTGCTTATGTCTTACCGCGTCCGAGTCAAATATATTACTCAAGTCTTGACTCGTGGTGGGGAGGCCCGTGTATGCGTGTTCGACCGAGGATACATTATCTAGTATTTATTTAGTTAGTTGTGTATTATTTCCTATACTGTTTTATATCTACAACTTTTGAAATAAACTATGAATGTTGTTTACTAAAATGTGAACTCACTCAGCTCAAGCTGGCTTTGTGTGTATGTTATTTTGACTTTCAGGTTAAGGATTGGAGGTTATCGCTTGGACGTGTTGAGGAACCTGTATAAGATCTAGATCGATAATGACAACGTGATGTTCATGTTATGAATACGATTAGAATGAGAGTTATGTTACTGTGTGTTTGTGTGTGTAATCTGAGAGTAAACGGGCAGAGTAACGAAAGGAACGCCTTGAATGCAGATGTAATTGACAATCAGGATCTCTATTTGTTACAGCCTCTAACTCAATGTGCGGAATCCATTGAGAATGAACACAATTAAGTAAACATTAAACTCGTATTCATTGATAAATCAAAGTATTACAAGATATGACACTTTTAGTACTTTCTCTCTCTACTCTCTCTTTCTAGCAATCAGCAAAAGTCTAAGTACAAACGCATATGTCTCCTATTTATAGGAAACATCAACAAGTTCAACAAGGCCGTATATGTTATACGGCATATAACATATACGCCGCATAAGATATGCGTTGACCTTGAGACTTATGCGTTGACTACAATACACAAACTAGACATTTGACATTTTTAGCCCTATACAATCATATCTAATAGGAATTGAGACTCCAATGCCTTTATATTGAAATTTCTTCAATGCAGCAATCCTCATCTTCTCTTTTATCTCCTCCTCTCTTTTCTTCTCCTTTTGTGCTTCTTCTTCAACAAACTCAAACCATTTGCTCTTCCAAACTTCCCCAGAGTGAATCTTATACTTATGACAAATCTTGACCACCTTCTGGTATTGCATAGCAGACGCATGATGTTTATCACGTGACACTTGAATCTTGCATTTATGCAGCGTCTCTATGTCCTTTTCAGAGCAATTCACCAGCCACATCGGATCCATCATATCCAATAACATCCCACACTCCGTCTCAGTTTAACACAATCTGAGCTTCCCCACGGTTATCATCATAGTACCACCACCGAAAATAAACATTGAAGTCTTGTTCCATCGGGTACATAGGAATCACCTTCAGAGTTTCTAGTTGTTTGTACCTCAAAGTCTTCACAAAGTCATCAGTTTCTGGATCTTTCTTAACTCTTGAAACATGAAGAAATGGAGTTTGAGGAGTCCAGCTACGGAATCTGCATTTAGCTTATCGCTTAATAAAATCCCAGATCTCCTTCACCGGTCCACGCTTAGGACAATTCAACAATTCTTTATCAACAATATCCACCACGTCCATCCACGGTAAAGATTTCAATTCACATAGGCTCTCAAAATACTGCACGCTATATGTTCTTCTCACAGCAATTTTCCTTATCTTCGGCAGATAAGCAATACTAACCACCTTTCCCAACTTTAACTCTTTTTCTTTCTTTTAATAATACTTGACTGGATTCAAGTATATACGTTTAGGCTCGATTTTCTTCCTTTCAAACCACTCCTCCTGCTCCTGACTGTTTACTCAGCTTCTTCAGTTGTATTATCTTTAACATGGATAGGATTACCTTGATCATCAAACTCTTGACTAATCATGTCAATCTCTTCATCAAACTCAGGAAATACATGATCAGCAGTAACATTCACATACGTCATAGGCTCCTTTACTAATTCCTTTTCAACAATATGTTCATTCACCAACACATTCTCCTCAACTAAACCCATATCATTCTCAAAATCAAACTCAAACTCCTCTTCAGTAATGTTTAGCATTCGAGCTAAATCTGCCTGTGTTACCTCGATCTCACCTTCCTCCAATTCTTCTCCTGTAGATGAAAATCTCACTGGAGGTTTATAAGCAATTGGATCGACATCAAGTATCTCTTGCTCTTCAACATTCCCACTAGAATGAATAGTTTCTTAAGTAGGTTCGCTTTCAGTTATAGGCTCAATCACATTCTTAGCACTTGTACTTGCACTTGCTTCAGCTCCAGTTAGTACACCTAACCCACCACCAGAACTTGGATCATCTTGATCATCGTTATCATTGATCATCATGAGATGGAGAATCACCATAATCCAATAACTCTTCATCTTCTTTATCCTCTTCATCCTCTGGTTTATTAGGTTTAACAGCTTCTGAGATAACCTGTTCTTCCTCCACCCTTGACCCAATAACTGGCTCAATTATTGGTTCTAACACAGGTTCAACAATGTGTACAAATCCAGAAGATGATCCTGCAACTTCAGGTATATCAAAATGAACATTTGGTTCATCAACTTTCCCTTTACCTTTTGCCTCAACCCGATCTTGGTCATATTGTACTTTGAAATTGCTTTCTTCAGTCAGTGCCTCACCACCATATACTCTTGTGAACACTTTATCTTCTAACCTCCCAAGTTCCTCAACCAGATTGATCCCTAATGTATCTTCCAATATCGTGAAATATCTCATATGAAGATTTAACAAATCTGCCAGTTGCTTTCTCCTAATCTCACCATCTTCAATAATCTTCTTCTGTTCAGCATTTTCATTCCTCAACCTTTCATTTTCAACCACTAAACTATCAATCTTGATTCCTTGCTCAATAATGATTGTCTTTAATGAATCATGGTCTCGGAAAGTAGGAAAATCCCCAAAACAACCTGCATCAAGAGATGAGAAATTAAACTCAGGAATCTTCTCAGCTGGTTTTGGTGAAACATGTGGAACTTGTGCTTGTGGAGTCGGTTCCACCACTGGAGTTTTTAATACTTTATCATCCTTGCTCAAATCAACAACTAGTTCCTCCACAAAAAACTCTAGATTAATAGGAGTAACAATAATCTCAGGTTCTTCACTATCATATCAATCAGTTTTAACTTTGGAGAAGCAGTTCTCTTTGATTTCTTCTTGATACGAATTGCCTTTTTCTTCACAGATTTTTCCACAACCCCTTAAGGAATATAAGTATCATCCTTCTCGTCTGTATACTTACGTTTCTTTGAGCTTTCAGCACGTTTTTCGAACTTAGCCCTTAAATTGGCTAACCTCAATCTCCGACCCTCAGAACCCGATTCAGTCTCCTCTGGATCCTTTTCCGATGTTGCATAGTATACTTCTTCTTCTTCTGTAACTAGAGTAATGACTTCTTTCTTCACTTTTTGTTTCTTTTTATTTGGAGCAATCGATTCACCTTCTGAATCAAATTCGATCTTGATAAAACATTTCCCAACGGGCTTAAACTCCAGCATCAGCCTGTTCTCTTCTTCCCTATCAAAATCACTGTTATCGTGTCTCCATTTATTATCAGTCGGAGCCACATATTCGGGATTCTTCAAATGACCGAATAACCCTCTGAACTTTGGAATGTCGGCTTCTTTAACATTCTTGTATGAAGCAAGTTTCGCCAAGTTGTTCCCAGTCACATGATCTAAGAAGATCTTAGGTCCCTCCTTTTTCACATCAAGGAATACCTCTTCCACAAACATCTTCACAAATCTCGGATATTGTAGCCATTGATCATCTCCGAAATTCATCTTCATGTTGTCCAAGATCATTCGAGAAAAGTTGTACTTCAGATTCAGACATAGAGCTGCCATAGTACTCATCTGGTAATCCATAATATCATCATAACCCCATTCCTATGTCCCAAGCAGTAAACAACCACATGTACTAAGTACTTGTACGGTCGAGAAAATGTGGTTCTCTTGAAAGTTAACTTGTTCAACGAATCTCTGTATTCCATCTTGAGTAAAAATCCTTTCACCATCTTCTCATCTAAATCAACTGGATCAGACGATTCGTCCCCGAACTACAAGACCTTTCGAATCAAATCTTCATTAACCACGATTTGCTTTCCTTGAACAATTGCCTGTATATCAGTCCCAAAAACTCTAGCAGTACTCCAGAAATCAATGACAATGTTCTCATACGGATCAGCTACGTGTGTAATAGCCTTGAAAATTCTCAATCTTTATAGAAATGGCATGATGACTTTGAATTTTGACGCTTTTGGATCCTCCTTGTTCAAGTAAGCACAGATGTTGTGCTTTGGATCAGTAATCTTGGTTTTCTTACCCATCTGTAAACACATAACAAATACACATATTAGAATCAAATTCAGCGTATATGTCCATAGTCCACGTATAAGTATGATTACAACGTATAAGTTCTTTGATTAACAGATAAGTTCTCACTACATATATGTTTTCATAATGCAACGTATATGTCTTGAACTATGTATAAGTCCTAACTACGTATATGTCTATCCAACGTATATGTCTTGAACTACGTATAAGTCCTAACTACGTATATGTCTATCCAACGTATATGTCTTAAAGGTTTGACTTTGGTCAACTCAAAACATATAGTCCGTATAAGATATACGGCATATAAGTCTAAATTTTGACCAAAATTCAATATTCAAATCTGTAACTTATTTGGACATTACAACTATCAAACAATCATCGTTTATGTTCGTTTATTACACTTTTAAGCTCAATTTTATGATTTTATCATGTTTAAATGCTCAAACGTCATAATTCATGAACGGATATGTTTGGCTTTTCAAATCTTAACACTATGAATCATTATAATCCAATTAAGTGTTAATACAACACTCGTAATATCAAACTAATATGAATTGTTCAGATCTGATTGACATATACGTGAGATGTACTGTTCATCACCAGATCTAAAAACAATTTCGCACCTTCAAGATCTGGAATGGTGTGCAAATCACCACAACAGATATCACAAACAAACGAACCAGCAAGAATTTTTAGTGCAAGGTGAGTTAAGGATAGAGAGAATTTCAGAAAGTCAAGCGCATATGTGACTTATGCGTCGCATATCTCTCTTATATATGCACTGACATATGCGGCGTATAAGTTTGAGACTTATACGGCGCATAACTTATGCGGAGTATAAGTCTCATACTTATACGTTGCATAAGTATGTCCAATCAAACTTTGATTTCATAGCCTGTTCACACCAATTAATGTCACAAGTACAAATTAATGTCCTTGTACATTAGAAGAATAACTTAAATACGCTTGGTTTTGAAAAATCACTATTTTATCAAGTCCAAATTAATGACCTTGAGTAAAACAAATAAACATTTGATCTTTTGATTTTTGTTTGGTAAAAAAAAGATTTGTTGTCACATGAAAACACCCAGAGGGATAGTTCACCCCCCTTCAAGAGTCAAAAACTAAATCAGAAAAAAATCTTTTTGGTTTTTCAATAGAAACAAATTTTAAATGAAACTTAACAAATCAAAACTAGAAATCAATACTGAATTCACATATTTTTGTGAGTTTGAGCAGGGAATCATATTGACCAAATTTCCCTTCCATCATAGTTTTATTTTCAGCGTTTATTATGGCTAGTTTTAAGTCAGTCATTGGTATTGTTGTCCACCTAAACCTTCTAAACAAAAGATCGTCATGAGCCCAACGATCGTGAGATGGTGCCTCGTAGTCTATATTGGCAAGATGGCCAATCAGACGCTTGTACCGCGGCCGATCTTTAATACTCTGATTTCTGTAGGTACATAAACGCCTCATTGTCTCAGCGTTCATGTGTTCCAACTTCATCAGATCAGTTGGATCTTTAAATAACGTAGGCTGGAGATCGTCAATGATAAGCTGAAGGAATCTCGGATACATCAAGAACTTGTGTCGACTCATGAGATTCTCCTTCAAATGATAGAAAACCAGTTCAGAGAAATTGAACGGTTTGTCGAGCACCAAAGCAACAAATGCCGATTGCAGCATAACACAGCATTCATCATAACCACCCTTTCTACCACCAAGGCAATGGATTAACACATGCAGCAGATACTTGTACTGCTTGCACAAGTTCGCCTTATTATACATTGACCCATCCAAATCCCCCTTGTACTGAATCCTCCTAAACAAACCACGAATCAACCCCTTATCAAACTCACACCTATCGTCAATCGTATCATGAAACCCCAATGCATCTCAAATTACACCAATGTCCACTACCACCCGCTTATTTTGAATAGTCGCTTTGATCTGATTCTCTCTCTCGTCAAAACGAGCTGTATCCCAAAAGGCACAAATAATACTTTGGTAAACCAAAGTCTGTGTGGAAATCGCCTTGTAAATCCTAGATCGTAATAGGAAATTAATGATCCCTACGAATATCGGTGTATCTTCAAAGTTATCATGTAAAATCGCACAAATGTTGTGCTTTTTATCCCACGATAATAAGACATGAGCTTCTTCAGGCTCTGCAACTTGAGCTTGAATCTCAGGTTGTTGTTCGGGAACAGCCTCTGGTTGTTGTTCGGGAACAGGATTAGGGAGGATCTTGTTAGCCATACTGTTAAAAGAATAAGATATTAGTAAAATAATCAAAAAAATATCTTTCTGTTTAACTAATGATTTAGACATTCGTTATTATAAACATAAACGAATGAACTCATTCGTATGAGTTTATGTTTAACGAATCAGACATATTTGTTAAGATTAACGAATAACCCTATTTGTTAACATATTGGTTACATTAACACTATCATTCGTTACAAATAACGAATCAACATCCCCTTCGTTACAATAAACGAAGAGATTCATTCGTTATCAAACGAATTACCCCATTCTCTACCTTAACGAATGACTTGGTCATTCGTTGATCCTATAGCGAATATGATTTACATTATTTTTGACTATCAGAAGTCAAAATCCAAAGAACCTTGACTATCATTAAGTCAAAACCGATGAACGTCGTAGCTTAACCAGTTAATTCAGATTAACATTTCATCAATTAACTAATTAACTAAGTCGGATATACGTTTAATACATTAATCCATGACCAGTGATTTCTAATTTCATCAACATCACAAAGCATTTGATTAGTTATAAGGTCCGTTCAAGTCGGTGTATCAGTTGAACAATTAAACCTTAAAACACTGATGTCTTAACAAAATTCTTTTATCAACATGATTGCCATTACCTGTATAATCATAAAATGTCAACCAATTGATCTCAAATGCAGGTAAATATTTTTGCAAAAATTTTGCAAGATTTTGTTTAAGGGTGAATGTAATAGTGTTTGGGACGAATGAAGAGTTCATTTATCGGATTGGGATTATAAACCCTGCAATAATGTCACGCGAATCGAGGAGTTTCGGTTAATTTTGAAATAACGAATGTCCTCATTAGTTAACTTAAACTCTTATTTGTTTATAACCAACTTTACCAACCCATTCGATGATTTTAAATCGACCAACAAAGCGCGGAACTAGTTTCCCTTTCTTTCCAAAATGGGCCACTCCTTTCCAAGGAGATACTTTGAGAAGGAGTACAGCACCAACGTTGAACTCGAGAGGTTTCCGACGTCTCTCAGCATAACTCTTTTGACGACTTCTAATGGTGACAAGGTTTTGTCGAATCAAAGCAATTCGATCGGGGGTTTCTTGAACCATCTTGGGACTGGTCATCTGAGTGTAAGGTCCCGTTCCTGGAAGCCCTACTTTGGTGTTGGATTTACTCATAAACACAGTTCTAAATATCAAAGTTAATTAAAACTTCGCGGAATAATTTAAAACTTCAAACATCACATTACAAAACATTCGTTTTTGTCTTAACATACAAATTGTATTTTCATAAAAATTAATTAAAACAGTCATGACACTTCATCGTGGATGCCAGTCTCTTCAGTCTATGCCATGTGTCCCTCCTCAAGCCAGCTGCCTCAACCTATTTGCCTGCGTGCATACTAAAAGTCAGCTACGCTGAGTGAGTTCTAGTTAATCAATTAACATACATAACATTCATATTCTCACCCATATGCATCCGAAGATATGTATTCATATCTTACTTACTATTACTTCCTACTTTACATACATGCATACGTACCTACAAACTTTCTTTCATAACACCCTATGGTATACCATAAGCTATCCTACATTAAACATCACAGATATTGTAAGGGTCTGGTCCCTAACATCATAGATATTGTAAGGGTCTGGTCCCTAACATCATAGATATTGTAAGGGTCTGGTCCCTAACATCACAGATATTATAAGGGTCTGGTCCCTTTTGCCTCGAATAACCATATAACCATACTTGTCTCGTCAATCAACCATACATTTATCATACGTGCATACTTTACCTGTCTTATGTATATAATATATATATATATATGCTCATTCATACAATCATCATATAGTAATAACATTCAATACATAGTCATACACGTATCATACAGTTATCAGTTAAGTAAATGTACTAACTATCACATAGGAGTATGCACACAGCCCCGAAAGCATAACAAATAAAGGGGGCTAGAACTCACCTGGAGTCGGTTCCTCTCGCCATTAATGGTAATGCCCTTCCTTAGTTGTGCACGACGAACTGTACAATACATCACGCGTGTCAATTATCCATTACTACTACTTCCTACATCTAAGTTAATGAAACCCTCAACTAACGGGGGTCTCGGAAATATTTTATTTTCATTAACAGTCCTTTAACAAAAATGCATCAGAAAATTAATTTCGTGAAATTTCGCATGGCCATTTCGCATGGATTCGCATGAAATTTCACATGGGAAGGTTTCGCTTTGCATGTCCATTTCGCTTCGCATGGCGGTGCGATGCGAAATTCTTGGATTTCGCATAGCATGCGATGCAAAGCCCTTTTTCATGCGAAAACCCCCTTTTTACTTTATTTTTACTATTTTAAGGCCATTTTCCTCCGAGACTCTTCCTTAGGACCCGATTCTACTCTTTTTATGGGTTTCGAGTCGTACCAACTTTGTATACCCGTGTTTTTCACGGTCCGAACATCATCTTTGTCCTATAACACCCCCGTGAAGTTAAAACTTACCAAGTTTATGTTTTTCTTACGCTCTACAACCCGATCTATCGTTCTATCAGTTTTCATATCGAACTCAACCACAAAACATAACCTTTAAAACCCAAAACTCACCTTTTGCTCGGGTTTGGTTTGGTTCGGATCTGGGCTAACCCGAGGGTTTGGTGGTGATTTTTTTTGCTTTATGGCGTTCACACACGAGGTTCTTCCTTCTTTTAGCTCGGGATTGGTTTCGGGTGTTAGAGAGAAAGTGTGTGTGTGTTTCTTGAGTGTAGGTGTTGTGTAAAGAAATGGAATGGAGAAGAAGATAGGATATATATAGGGGGTCTAAGGGCCAACCACCCACTTCCCATTCCAACCAAAACCTTAGCCAAACATAAACACGCACACAATTAAACTAATGACACACGGTTAACAATAAACTTTATGTTATTTATTATTCTTAGAAATGCAGATGTTACACTGAGTTTCACCAATCTCATTCCGAAAAATTGAGGATTGACATTTGCGACTACAGAGAGCTTCAAATGGAGCCATTTCGATGCTAGAGTGAAAGCTATTATTGTAGGAGAATTCAATGAGTGGTAAATGAGCATCCCAATTACCACCAAATTTTAGAACACAAGATCTAAGCATATCCTCCAAGGTTTGAATAGTTTTCTCGTATTGACCAATGGTTTAAGGATGATAAGTGGTGCTACTATCTAATCGATTTCCCGAAGCTTTCTGAAGAGATTTCCAACAATGAGAGGTGAAACGACTATCATGATCTAATATGATAGTCAAAGGTACCCCATGACGGCAAATAATACGCTTAACGTAAAGTTTAGCGAGTTGCTCAACCAGTAATTTCTCTTTAACGGGGATGAAGTGAGCCTTGTTTGGTGAAACAAGAATTAATCAATAACAGAATGTAAAAAAGAGAATGGAATAATCTCACCGTGATTATCTTCACAGATGATTCAATAAGCAATATTAAGATTAAAGTCTTGAAACTTTCAATCAGGGTTATATAGCCACCCTTCAAATCATGATCAATCCAAGCAATGAAGTCCTTCTTCGCTCAATCAAAAAACTAGAGCACCGGAAAGATTTGTCAAAAGCCAAATAAGAAAAATTAAGGTTTTAGATCTGAACACTCTAACTCCAAAAATCAGAGAGAAAACAACCAAGGAAGAGCGATGGATCAGAGCTAAGGCTGTCACTTTACCCAAAATCCGAAACCCAACCCGAAAAAACTCGTATACGAACCTGAACTAACCCGACTCGAAGAACCCAAACCCGAGAAAAGACTAACCCTAACCCGAACCCGAACCGAAGTAATTTGGGTTGGTTCTCGGGTTTGATATATAAGTTTCCGGTCAACCCGAAAACCCCGAATAAACTTTAGTTTTGAAATTAAATACATTTTTAGATATAATAAACTAAGTCTTAGCCATTAAAGTTATCAGAATTTGACTCTAATTGACTGTTGTCATTCTAACGATTATGTATTGATTGTTTATTATTAATTTATGTTTTTCGTTTATAATAGCAACCGAAATCGAACAACAAAATCATGCGTGATTAAATAAAATTAAGGCTCGAGTTAGTTTTACGCTTCTTTTGAATTGTTTTATCAAGTTATGTTGATTTGTTATTTGATTATTTGGGTTATGAACAAAGAAGAATATGTTGTTTTAATTTTAGCATTGTAGTTTTTAAAAAAAATTTGTTTTTTTGTTTTTTTTCTTTTGTTTGTTTGTTTGCTAGGATAGTCGAAACGCGATTAACCCAACCCGAAAAAACCCGAATCCGAAAAACCCTTGAGAGATTTGGGTTGAGTTTCGGGTCAACATTTAAAACTTTGAAACCCGAAGAACCCGACCCGAAAAATGAACCCAAAGAGCACCCCTAATCAGAGCCTTATCAGCTCTAATACAATGTCATAAAAACAATTCGAGATCTTCTTTTATTCAACCACAAACAACGAGAGTCAATAACTCTTGATTTCAACGTCGAACCCAAAGAACACCCCTAATCAGAGCCTTATCAGCTCTAACACCATGTCACAAAAACAATTTAAGATCTTTTATTCAATGACAAACAACAAGAGTCAATAACTCTTGATTTCAACGTGAAATCAAGAACAATCTATAACACTATAAATATCTCTAATACATAAACAATATCAAATCATGACTGTGATGATTGAACAAACATTAACTCTCTAAGAAACAAGATCGAGAAACAGTATGAGACCCCTATTCTGGAGACGAAATGATTAAGAGGAAAAGTGAATAATTGCAAAAAGAAGCATAATAATGTTTCTGATTAAACCTTCTGGATATACAGATCAATAACACTAATGGGCCATACTTGGGCCAACTAGGGATGGAAGAAAAACTCGAAGCCGATGGGCATACCCGAAACCCAAAGTATTCGGGCCGGTAAACGGGTATGGATCGGGTATGGGATTAAAAAATAATATTTTTCGGGTTCGGGTACGCCTAAGAAATTGGGTGATAGCCAGCTCGAGTACCTGAATAATATGTACCCGATCACCCACAATTATACCTGGAATTATACCCGATATATTTTCTGATGCAAGAGTATCTGGTCCGTTAAGTTGGCTCAGCCCACAAGTTGGTTTTTATAAGTAAGGTTGCCTGTTATTTTGTTTAGTCAGTTGATTGTTTTTTAATAAAGAAAATTGTAAGCTTTAAGCTTACCAACCGAATCATTCGGTTCGAATCGTTTGAATGAACTCATTGTGTTCTTGAGCCATTTGATTGCTAGTCGAAACTGCATCATTTTGTATCAAAGCTTTGGTTATTCAAATGGCTCTGCGTGGAAAGAGATGCTTGCTCGATCGTAGATTCACCGCCAAAGGCAACGAGAGAAGTATGTTCGATTCACGTACACATGGTAGAGATCGGTATTCTACTAGCAGAGTTGCTAACACAAGCATCTGTGGAATCTATCCCGACCCGCGGGATCTTAAGATCAAAAGAATCCGACAACAAGTACATGACCTCGAGTTACGGCACGAGATTCAGTGACTCAAGCAACGGATCCAAGATCTTAAGGCGTCATCGACGTGGAAGGAAATGGAACTAGAAAAACCCGTCGAGGAGGAGTTAACCAGTGATGAGGAGCATCCTACCCATGGAGATTTTATCTACTTTTCACCTCCTCATTTTGATAATTACGAGGACGAAGAGGTGAATACTTCCAGTGGTGATTTTAGTTATGATTCGCCACCTGTGTTTGATAGCTACGGGGATGAGGAAAAATACACGGTGGCTATGGGTGGTGATATGGTGGTAAATGGTGGCGCTATAGTTCCTATGGTGGCCACGGGGTGTGTTTCGGTTGTTAATGGTGGCCATGCAAAGATGAGTGGCGATGTTGTGTTTTGTTCTACTGTAAATCGTGATATAATCAATATGGGTACCAAGATTTTAAAAAATATAAGTTTGTTACTATTGGTGATGATGAATTAGAAACCAATAAACGTGCTTGTTAAACGTAAATGTTGCTTGGAATCCATACGAGTCCATAGCGAAGGTGGTAGTGATTCTATAGTGATTCATGGTGATTTGGTGGCTCCGATGACTTTAGATGGGATTGCTACGTTTAAGGAAACCAGTCAAGATTGGTTGAATATGCCTTCTTCATTGCCGAAGTTTGGGGAGGATGATACGATCCTATATTATTATTATTATTATTTAAGTTTATCTTTTATTTAGTTTCCTTATTATAGTCAAATTATGTTTTCTTATTGTTTATCTTTTCCTATTTTTATGTTTTTGTTTTCCTATATATTGTAATCTCGTTTAAGAAAAAGAATAAGAACGAATTATTATTTTGGGTCTCTTTTCTCTTCTTCTCTTGTGTTCTTGGGAGATTGACGGTTGTCTCGAATAAACCGTACCAGTTGGTGCTTTCATTGAGCTGTCCTTAGCCTAGATGGCTTTCGAAGAACTCTTGTTGTAGCATCCACGATTATCTCTTTTTACCGGATCTAATCCCACTCTATGGATCTCTCAAGCTGAATGGTATTTTCTCTTTTACGCGATCTATGGCGATGAGCGGTTTCCGTATGTCATTGAATCCTTCGATGATGAACCATTCTGGTGGTTTAATGGTTAGCTTCGGAGTTCAGACTTCCTCACCTGGGATGATTTCACTACGACAATGCTTACTCAATTCCACGCTAGTTCCATCAATGCAGTTGCCAAGTATGATCATGAAACCATTGTTAATGAGGAAGTTACTCAAGGATTGGGGGATGTGACCTTAGGTGAGCATACAACTGATAAATAGAAACAACAAAATGGTAATTTGATGGCTAATAAAGATGCCAATCAAATTTATAACGATACAATTAGCTCGTTGGCGCTGACACCGTTAAAAGGTACAACAACGCGACCCGTGTTGCGCCCCTTGTGGTGGTTCGTTGACATTGGCCCGAATAACACCGAAAGACTCGAATGGCGGCTACTGTGGTGCTGCGTTGAGACCGCCCCACTTGTTGTTGTACGACTCGAGTGGCGACCGCCATGGCTATGACATTCCGTCCTTGAGGACAAGGACGTTTTCAAGGTGTCGGGAATTGATACGATCCTATATTATTATTATTATTACTATTATTATTATTTAATTTTATCTTTTATTTAGTTTCCTTATTATAATCAAATTTTGTTTCCTTATTGTTTATCTTTATCTATTTTTATGTTTTTGGTTTTCTATATATTGTAATCTCGTTTAAAAAAAATAAAAAAGAATTATTATTTTGTGTCTATTTTCTCATCATTGACAACAACCGTACCAGAGGAATTGAAGGTTGACTCAATTATGGGATATACGATGCATTCGAATATTCAAATTGGGAGAATATATAGGTTGGTGTAGATGTTGATGAAATTAAAAAAAAGAGATCATATTGGGGATGCATTAAATTATGATACTAAATGGAGATAATTTTGAGGTCGCCAGTTACAATAGTAATCCACGTGGAGGGTTATCTAATTTGCTATTTCCATATCAACTCTACCCTAACAATGTTGAAACGGTTGAAGCGGCAAAAGATAATGTTGGGCAAAACTATTTTTATAAATGCATGCTAGCTACAAATCCATATGGTTGGCAGGCTAAATCTAGTGTAAAAATTCAACCTGATGATGGTATAAGCTTAGAGTCGAGCGAGATGATTTGTGAAGTTTAGTTGTTTAGACAGATCGTAAAAATAATAATTCAAAATCGGGTTGATGTTCTGTTCGACTCCGGTAGTTTTGGCCTGGAGGCAAAACTCGAGGACAAGTATAATTTCTTCACAATTAAAAGAGTATGATGCAGGAGTATCTGGTCTATTAACGGCCCGGCCTACAAGTTGGTTTTTATAAATAAGGGTGCCTGTTATTTTGTTTAGTCAGTTGATTGTTTTTTAATAAAGAAAATTATAAGCTTTAAGTTTTAAGCTTATCAACCGAATCATTCGGTTCGAATCATTTGAATGAACTTATTGTGTTCTTAAGCCATTTGATTGCTAATCGAAACGGCATCATTTTCGTTACATTTTAAAATTCCTACTATTTATTCAAGACTTTATTTAATAGTTTGGTACCTAAATGCTGTAGTTTGGTACCCAATACGTAAATGCTTCGTTTCTGTTCACCAAATTAATACCTAAACGGTTGATGACAATGAATTTAATTACCCAAACGCATTTGTCACTGTTGTGATTGTAGAGGTGATGATATGAATAGGTTGGGTTGGATTTGAATGATAGGTTAGAATGGGTTTGGGTCAGGATGGGCATGGGTTATGATGAATTTTTAAAATAGAGGGTTATGATGAGTATGGGTTAAGATGGATAGAGTTAATCCATCTTGACCCAAATAAAGTGTAACATTCTAGAAAATCTCATATTTATTTTGGACTAAAAATGTCAACTTTGAAAGTTGAAGGATTAAAAATATTCTTACAACAAGTAAAGAGAAAGAAAAGAGATAAGAAAAACAAAGCATATCATGTTAAGGAAATAAGAAAAATTCCATCCCACATGGAAAGATGGAAGAAAATGGAAGCATTCCACATAGGTATAAATAGGAAAGGTACCTTTCATCCCACCTGGAAAGAAGAAAAGAATTTGAAGCTCTTTATAAGGAGAGAGTTTCCATATTAATATTCTTATGTGGCTAACCACTCTCCATGGTCCTAGCGGAGGGTGTGAAGCACCTGACGTGCACGCACACAGAAACGGACTCGGACTCGGGCAATGGGAGTAATGTGACGTTTTGATGGCGCACTTTGCACTTTGCTTTACGCGAATTATTGAGATAAGATTTCTTCGCGCGACGCGAAGTAACAGATTTGCATGCATGACACGTGGCGACACGTGGCAACCTTACAGATAACTCAGCGAACCTAAGGACGGTTCGCGCGACACGAACCGCCATACTCTTCACCTTCACGCGACCCGAAAAAAGTCCAAAATCAAGTATAAATAGACAGGTTCATGGCACTTTCATTCTCACACCAATCACATAACGATTCACACGTTTAGCATCGTTTTACATGGCTTTAGTATTTTTTGATCGTATAAGGACTAGAAATGAAAATATGAATTTCCTTCCTTCACGCGACGCGAAGGATCAGGCTTCAAATCTTCGCGCTACGCGAAAGACAAAATAGTTAAACCGGCCTTAAGCATCTTTGCGCTACACGAAGTATTGAGATAAGGTTTTTTCGCGCGACGCGAAGTAGCAGATTTGCATGCATGACACGTGGCGACACATGGCAACCCTACAGATGACTCAGCGAACCTAAGGTCGGTTCGCGCGACACAAATCGCCATACTCTTCCCCTTCGCGCGACGCGAAGAAGTCCAAAATCATGTATAAATAGACAGGTGGACGGCACTTTCATTCGCACACCAATCACATCACGATTCACACGTTTAGCATCGTTTTGCGTGCCGGTTCTCGTAGTATATGCCAAGCCTCAAGGTTCTGAAGTTTAAGCCCCCATTCGCGATAGAGAGTGGAAGTACTGGTCGTACAAGCTTAGGCATATAAACTCCAAATACCCGTGCAAGGTAGGGGTTCTGCTTAAGTTATTATTTTATTATTATTTTGTATGGCTTTTACCATAGTCAAGGATATAGCCCAAACCTTGATGATAATTATGTTTACAAAAGATTTATGTATACAAAGGTTATAGCTAAAATATAGTTTTTTTATAATTAAGAAACATAAGCTTTTACGTACAAGATGAGATAGACAAATAATTTCTTCACAATTAAGAAACATTATATGCATGAGATATAGTTAACATTTATGTTTCTTCACGATTAAGAAAAATAAGACTTTACATACAAGGGTTATAGTTTATTGACGTTTCTTCTTGAAGAAGAAACCTATGAATCGATGTTTCTTCATAAGAAAGAAACCCAACACACGATTTGTAAATAAATGAAAAAACTACGGGTCTAAATATTTTATTCAAATAAATGATCAATCAAGGTTTAAAGCTATCAAAACCAGACTAATGGTCTGTAGCTGGATCAAGAGATGATCTGGGTGTTTATATAAACCTATTTTATTATAGGTCAATCATCATTCACAAAGGTTTTCAAACGAGATCACCATATCATTCAGAAAAGACAATCACAAGTGAATACGTTAAACCTTTTTCAGTCAGTCATTAAGATAAACGGGTTGTTTATCTTAAACAGTCAGTCAAATGTTTATATGAGATTACGTGATCTCTAAATTTTAAGGGATTACGTGATCCCTAGGTTACAAGGTAGAAAATAAAAGCAACTCGGACCGAGTACACATGTGTCCGGATCCAAACATATCTGTTAACCTATCAATCAAGGCTACGTGGCCGCAGGCTAATAGACATAACAAAAAGTTCTCCAATGGGCATCAGTTCCCGGATAACCATAATTGTGTGTGTATGGCAGTGGCACAAGTTCCCAGAAATAAGAGACTTTTCTGCTGAGATTGTTCAAGAAAACTATCTTGTCAGTTAAAGATTTATAAATGTTTTCAAAGTCAACGATTCACCACCATATCGCTGATGTATTTTTCCCCCACGTTACTGGAATGCAAGTATAGCATAGATAGCAAGGAATTAAAGTCATTCATGGAGTTAGATGCTCGCAAGTGGAGATGGCTCAGTTTTTATAAATAAAATATTGCGAACAAAAATAAACAAGGTTTGTAAGTCAAATATTTGGATATTTATTATCCAATAGGTTTTCAAAATAAAATTAATATTTTGTCATAACCAAAGACTTCCACTAATAACACGCAACTCTGATGTATTTACAAAACAGTTACCAACTACGGTGTCACGCCTAGGCCCTAAGTCGGGGTGTGACATAAAGATTTAAATACAAAGGGTTTCAAAATCCACTAAAAAAAATATTCAAAAAAGTTAATAAAAATCAATAACTCAAAATATAAATCAAAAACGCAAAAAGTAAAATAACTAAAATGTTTCTCCCGTCATACTCGTTCATTAAAAAAAACTCGGTTTTGTCTCGGTTCAGGTTCGTTTTTTTTTTTGTCAGTTTTGCTTTTTTTTCATTTCGGTATCTATTCGGTTTCAATGTTTTCGGTTTTTTTCGGTTCTGATTTCTCGGTTTCTATTCGGTTTTGGATGGGTATGGCTCAAGATGGGTAAAGTTAACCCGTCTTGAACCAAGTAAAGGTTTAAATATAAAGAGTTTCAAAAACCTCTCAAAAAATAATAAAAAAAAAATCATAAAAAATTAATAACTCGAAATATAAATCAAAAATGCAAAAAGTAAAATAACTAATATGTTTCTCCGTCGTCCTCGTTCATAAAAAAAAGAAAAAAAAACACTAGGTTTTGTCTTGTTCAGGTTCGGTTATTTTCGGTTCAGTTTTGCTTTTTTACGTTTTGGTATCTATTCGGTTTCAATGTTTTCGGTTCAGTTTTTCTTTTTTGTTTTGGTGTCTATTCGGTTTCAATGTTTTCGATTTCGTGGGGTTCTTTTTTGAAATAAAATTGGATGGAGGTTGTTTAATTTAGTCCATTCTAACCCATAAACAAATCCATTCTAACTTATAACCAAAATTCACTAGCACTTTCTAAACCCATCTTGATCTTCTTGCAAAATTCTTTTTATCCATCCTAACCCATATCAATTTTAAAATTCATCCAAATTGACCCAAAACAATCCACTTGGGTTTGTTTTGCCACCCACAATTGTGAGTGTAAACTATAGGGTGAAAAGAGAAAGGGTAATGACTTTTTGTAAATTTAGGGAAAATATAGTATTTTTTTGTAAATTATAGGGTGGATAGAGAAAACTGTAATGATAAAGGAAAGTATTGTTTAATTTAACAGCGGAGAAAAATGTAGTGTTTTGTAGTGTAACTATAGAGATGGGGAAGAGGGACAAGATGGGAATGCTCTTATTTACACTAACTAGTGTTCACTTCTCCATCGTCTAATCAGTCGAAGGTAATTTTCTCATTCTTTATCAGTTTATTGTTAATTTTTAATTAACCCTTATACCATAGTAGAATAATCATTTTTGTATGGAAAGGTTGTCGTCTATTTCATCTCATGTTTTTGTTAATAGACAATCGAATATATCTATTGTTAGATATTAGGCTTTAATAGACAATCTAATAACCGCCATATTAGGCTTTAATAAGGCGCTTTAATATATGGTGCCTTCTATGTCAAATATGACAGTTAGATAGAGATATTATAATATTTTTGTATTAGAATATATGATCTGTAATCTGAATCCTTACATAGTTAGGATCCTGTAATTGTCATTATACATGATGAATGAGACGACATACACAAATTGAGCAACGTTTTCAATTAATGCTTTAATATGATTGGATAATTATCATCTTTATGTTCTACTGCTTTATATGTTTTTTTTTTTTAGGTAATATGGATTTGGAAGGAGAAGAAGTTATAGGTCAACATATCAAGATGACAATAATCAAGTTAAGAGAAAAAGGAAGTTATAATCAGAAGTATGAGAGCATTTCATAAAGTTAACAGTGAATGGTGAAGCTGCACTAGTACAAAAAAACAAGAGTTAATAAGATGGTTTTTTAATCAATTAAGTCGATAGGCTTACCGTCTTAAAACCCGCCATAGTCAGGGGCGGATGGAAGGCATAAGCAGGGTAGCACCCGCTACCCCTCAACTTTTCCGAAGTAGTGGAAAATTTTTAATTTTTCTTACGGTTTTATGTGTTTCGTTACCCCTGAAATTATATTATGTTACCCCTGAAATTAAGGGGAGCAACTCAAACAAGAAAAGAAAAACAAAGTTAGTATTATGCAACATTTTCCGGTGATCGGAGGTGAATTTTACGTTGAAATGAGAGCCATTAAAGTTTGGTGAAGAAGAAGATAAAAGGTAATTTTGTTTTAGTATTTATTACGTTGAATTAATTTAAGCCACTCAATACCTACAACTCTACAACGCCGTCTGTACTTCTTTTGGCATATCTAGAAATTTTATTCATATTTTATTTTCTTATACTTTCTTAGAATACAGGAACAAGTCACTTTTTAAAAACAAGAAAGATGATTAGGCTGAGGGGTGTGGGGCTTTAACGGGGGCGCGAGAGCCCCTCCGCTCGCGTCTGGGGGCGCGAGCACCACACCACCGGGGCGCGAGAGGGGCGCGAGCACGAAAAACAAAGCAGGCGCAAGGTGGTTCGCGGGAGCAGTATGGCGTAAAGGTGCATGGGATTGTGTGAAAGAGCCGTTGGACATTTAAAATGAGCCGTTGGGCTCTTATTTAATAAAAAAAAAAAAAATTTTCTTCCTATATATAACCCATTTCACATAAAACAATTACCAAAACTTCAAAAAAAAACCCAAAATCAACCCATCTTTCAAACTTTTTTTTAAAAACATGGTTGGAAATTGGTACCCAAACCTAGATTCAGATTATATTGACGACGATTTATGGTCGTCACCGTACCAACCGATGTTTTATTCGGAGCCGCAACAATCATCCGGCTTTCAACCATCCAACATACAACCGTCTCCTAACTTTGTTGTTCCGGAGACACAAGAATCACACGGTGAAGCTACGGGACAAAGAAGACGCGCCCACCGGAAAAAACAAGTTGCAACGGACGGGTCGGGACCGGCTTCGACTCCGAGGACGAAACGGAAAACCACTCCGTGGTCATCGGATGAGAAGGAAGCCTTGTGTCGGGCTTGGATAGTCATTTCTGAGGATCGGCGTTGCGGTAATTGTTTTAACGTTTTTAAAAATGATTTTTAATAAAAAAGTTAAATAAAAAAGTTAAATGACTTACAAATTTATTTATTCATTTTGCAGCCGACTACCAAAAGAGCAAGATTATTTGGACAAAGGTTAGGGAGACGTTCTATACGCTCGTTGGGAGTACAGAGCGGAACCCCGATATGATTTCGGGTCGGTGGTCCGAAATCAGAAAATTTGTCGGCTTGTTTACTAATCTTTTCAACAGGAACAGCGGTCGTATGAGACCAAGTGGCAGTGATGATTTGGCGGTTTACAATTTCACTGTCGAAGAGTGGAAGCAGGAGTGTTTGCGGAGGTATGGGACGGTGAAGACGTGGGACGATGTAAAGTTGTGGGAGAGGTTGAAAAGGTGTTTCAAGTGGGTTGAGCTGGTGGCGCCGGACGTTGATGCGGAAGTACGACCGAAACGGACTAAAACAAGTTCGTCCGGAGCGTATAGCACTTCAATCGGGTCGGATTGCCGCGTTGGATTCGACCTAAACATTGCGGGGGAGGAAACGTCTTCACCGCCGAGGAGGCGGCCATTGGGACGGGACGCCAAGGGGAAAAAACCGGCTGAGGGGGAAGCCGTAAACATCGCCAATCTTGTTGAATCCCTCAATAAATTCAACAAAACCATGGAGGTGGTCTTTAATGACAAAAAGGAAAAAAGTCGAATGAGAGATTTGGACTTCCTTACTAGAGACTTCAGTAACCTAAATCCGGTCGATCAAATGCTAATGGAAAAGCAAAATGAACGTATCCGAAAGAGGTTGATCGAAGAAGACCAAGCCGAAGAATAAGAATGATGTTTTTTTTAGTACTTTTATTTTTATTTTATTTTTAGATATTAATGTGTTTTTTCATTAATGTGTGTTTTTTTAAATAATTTATGAGTTTTTTTAATAATACGTTTTTTGAATATATTTATAAAAAAAAATCCGCTGGAGCCCCTGCTGGAGCCCCTCCACACCAGGGCCAGGGGCTCCACCGGAGGCTCCAACACCCCCCTTATCCAGTTTCTCTCTCTGTCACACGTCATAATATTATTGGCTGGAGCCCCCACTCGCGCCCCCATTAGAGCCCCCCACACCCCTCAGCCTTAGCACGGACTCAAGTCTCAACTTAACTTTAACTTTATTTAATTAAATTATATTAATTTATTTCCGTTTGGTTTCATTAAATCTATTTGATTTTTTCTAACAATTATATATATATAATCTTTCTAATGTTTAAATGTTACACTAGGATATAGCCCGTGTGATACACGGATGGTTGAAAAAATGCAATAAAAATGTTAAATTTGATAATAAACATAATAGCATATCTTATAGATTTATAAGATATAAATAATGATAAATAAAATTTTATAATTCAAAAAATCTAAAATCTCATTTAATACAACATTAAAGTTATATTTGTAATTTCGTTAATAATTATATAAATGGTAATATTATTTGTTGATATTCTAGTTGGCTACTCTATTTGAATGACATTTGAAAGAATTGTTTTTTTTAGTAGTATATAGGTAGATTATACATGGATTAAATTTTTGGCATCATATTGTATACACTAAGGCTACGGGTATGGGTAATGAAAGACCTTTAAAGGGTCTTACGTGGTAGGCTCCCTCCTTCACCCCTTAAAGGAGGAACATCACGCCACCTCCAAACAGTCATGCAAGAATGAGAGTAGTAATGTACACCCTTTGAAGGATGGTGGAGGGCTATACAATAAGATTTTTTTTTTCTATTCATTTCCATTTCTTTATACTATTAAATAAAATACTGGTGGAAAATAAGGGAAATAAACAATAATAAGGGTTGAGTGGTGATGTTTAATAATGGAGGAAAAACTGAGTTAACACTGAGATAACGTAGACGTGATGAATGATAAAAAAAAATAAAAAAATGAAAAAATGACCGATAACGCATGGCTTAACCATCTTATCACTCCATCAAAATAGATATGACAACAAATGTGTATATATATAGTTAAATAAAAAAATTACTATTTATATATGTAATTAAATTTACTTTAATTTTCCTACATTTGTTTTCCTTCCATAAAAGTATACTATTAACTATTAAGGTATTATTGTGACATTATTTTAAAAAAAATTCAAGCCAAGCTATTTGTATAAGAATTAAGACTATTATCTAACTATACATGTTTTTAAAGGTTCAGCTATAATAAAAAAATGTTTTATGTTGTGACTATTATCTAACTATGCGTTTCGATCACACTCGATTATACAACTCCAAACGCTCTAAACGTTTATTTCATACGCGATTATTTTGTTATCTCACGCTCAATTATACCACATTACCACTCCATACGCTCTTATTTCGTAGTCGTTTATTTTATACTCGAGTATACCACTCTTATTTCGTAGTCGATTATCATGGCCTCCCAAAGTGCTGCTTCATCCGTCAACATGGGTGCCTCGAACACGGGAGAAACGGTCGTTCGGGTCATCCCCACGAAACGAAACCATGATGTTTGGCAACATTTCGACCTATGCGAAATGTCTAACGGTAGCCAAAAAGCTCGATGCAAACATTGTTTGAAGTTTTATGGCAAAGATGCAAACTCCACTTTAAAAGCGCATGTACAAAGGCCCTTTTGCAAGGCCTTGAAGGACGAATCGGGAAGTAGTTCGCAGCTGGAGATGACGAATCAAGGAGCGGTGTTTACGTACGACGTTGAAGCGGTACGTCAACAGTTTTCAAACTTTGTGATTCAACAAACACTTCCTTTCAACCACTTCGACAACCCTCAATTCACGGAGATGATGCAAAACTATGTTCAACCACGCTACCAACACGTAAGTCGTTCGACCCTTAGAAGAGATTGTCTTAAAGCATGGAAAAACGCTAAATCCGAACTAATTTCATACTTTTCAAACTTACAAACTGGTGTAAACTTAACAACGGATGTGTGGTCGGTACCTCATGGTTCGCCCGACTCATACATTTGTGTGACGGCTCATTGGGTTGACCCCGAGTCGTGGCAAATGATGAAACGAACCGTTGCGTTTCAATTGTTTGATTACCCGCACACGGGTAAAAATATTTTTCAAATCTTGGATAAAGTCATTCGACAATACAAGATTGAACATAAAATCTTTTCAATTTCGTTTGATAACGCGTCCAACAATACGGCCGCGGTTGGCCATTTAAAATTAAAGTATAAACCTATTTGTGATGGAGCGTTTTTTCATAGCCGATGCATTGCACATATTATCAACTTGGCCGTGCAAGATGGGTTAAACGTGATCGAAACGCAAAGAAACAATTTTAAAAGAATGTTACGAGATGTTTTTAGCAACAATAAAACATTTTCAAGATACAAAAAATTTTGTGTAGAAGCTAATTGTCAATGGTTGGGGCCAAATTGGGATTGTCCAACAAGATGGAACTTGACTTGTAATATGTTTGAGAAAGCCATCCAACAAAAAGAATCATTAATTGCGTTTCATCAAATTTTGTCAAGTAGGGGTAAATGTGCACCGTACGATCCTAGAAACTGGTTATTGATTGAGATCGTTACGGAGGTCCTTCAAATTTTTAAATCTTGCACAACTAGTTTATCCGGGGTTTACTATCCAACAAGCCCCATTGCTTTACCAAAAATTGCTGTCATGTGCACAAAGTTGAGTGAACTTCATTGTAGGGGTGCACCTTATTTTGATATGGGTGTAAAAATGAAAGAAAAATTTAGAAAATATTTTCAAGAACTACCCGCTGTTTTGACATGTGCTGCTGCGTTAAACCCTTGCATCAATGTTGGTGGTGTTGAAGCTTTAATAGAAAAAATTTGTGATGAGCTAGGGTTAAACGACGATCAAAACCCCTATTATAGCCAAACTTTAAAGAATGCTTTCAACACCACCTTGTCAAACATGTATGATGTCTACCTTACAAAATACGGGTCGTCTTCCAAAATTCATGACTCGTTAAGAGCTGTTGCCCAATCCCAATCCCAAACCGACCTTGAAATGGGGATGTACTACATGATTTGGGAAGACGCCGGTAAACGTCAAAAGGTAAACACCCCAAGCAGTGAACTTGGAAGGTATGGTGGTACCAACTTTGTGAAACACATGACTCCGGATGAATTTAGAAGTCTTGATTTGCTGGCTTGGTGGAGAGGTAAGGAGGATGAGTTTCCGATCCTCGCCGCCATGGCCAAAGATTTACTAACGGTCCAAGCTTCCACGGTAGCTTCGGAGTCTGCTTTTTCTGTTTCTGGCAGGGTTATATCGATTAGGAGGACTCGACTCACTGCACCAGCTATAGAGATGTCGATTTGCTACAATGATTACTTGGACTCTTTAGATAGGGCACAACATCAACGCTCACTCGAGGGGGAAATGGAGTATGAAGCGGGCTTGTATGAAGACGAGGTCAATGAAGGACACACTCAACCAATGACCGATGAAGAAGCCGCGTACGACGATTACCTAAGAAATAGCTCGGGATCGGGTAGCGAAGAAAATTAGTTAAAGAAACAGCAAACATGGAGGCAAATCATGAGTACGAAACAGCAAGTTGTTCATGTAATCGTGTCTAAGCATTCTTTTTCCTAATATGTGCTCTTATTTACTTGTTGATTTGGATTTTTCTAATTTAGTTAAAGAAACAGCAAACATTGAGGCAAATCATGAACAAACTGCGATTGGGAACAACAGGAGCATCTGCTAGTTCACGATTTAATGTTTGTATTTTTGAGTTAAATCATGAACAACAGTTCTTGGCAGAGATTTCTTCAGTGTTAATGATTTAATGTTTGTATTTTTGAGTTACGAATATGCGATAACGATTTAATGTTTGTATTTTTAATGTAAAAACTATAAATGAAAGTTATGTGTTTTTAATCTTTGGTTTGTTGAAAACACATTCACCAACACACACTCATACTCATCTTCCAAGCAAAGAACCCTAACAACGAAAGCAAAGAATGGCTTCGGTCAGTCCGTTTTGCCTTGTAGTTACCGTTTTGCCTTGTAGTTACCTGTTTGTTTATACTGTGAAAAAATAATGGTCTTCATTAAGTACAAAATATAAAAAACAAATATTCGTATTTGAAACCGCGAAATTTTTAAAAAAAAAACAAAAAAAAAAACCGGTTAATAAAAAAACCGGTTAATAAAAAAACCGGTTTATTAACCGGTTCTAACCTGTTTCTAAACCGGTCCTAACCGGTTAGACCGGTTAGGGTTTTGACAGCAAAAACCGGTTATTAACCGGTCCGGTTATTAACCGAACCGGTTTTTTTCCGGGCCACCGGTTTGTGGACCTCTACTAATAACCGGACCGGTTTTTTTCCGGGCCACCGGTTTGTGGACCTCTACTTCTGACCCTCATCTCGTACAGCTACTGACAATGAAGAAGGTATACTTATAACATTTCAAAGTAGGAGAATGGGAGTAAGTATACTTCAGTAAAGTAAATTTCAAGTACATAACCAACGTTAGTCAACTTCAAAAAAGCATTATCGGTTTCTATGATACAAGTGTTACCTTTTATTGACCTACATCTTTAATTGGATAGTGTGACTGATGTGATGATTAATTGTTTATTGGTTACTATATACCTGGTTTGTGCGGTCGAAAGAGAAACATTTGATAAAGTAACAGAAGACGGCGTAATGGCTCTACATACCTAGTATGTTTAACTTTGTGTATTATCGTCATTTTTTTAATGTATGGTAAACAAAATTGCGCTACCCCTAAAATTATGTTCTAGATCCGCCACCGGCCATAGTATTTGATCATTTACCGTCTTTTTTAGTACTAAAGCCTTTTAAAACGGTTACTTATAAACGCCTTATTATGATTGAAAAAACTGTCATATTTGACATAAAAGGCACCATATTAAAGCGCCTTATTAAAGCCTAATATGGCGGTTATTAGATTTTTATCAAAACGTCTTATTAAAGCATAAAAAGGCGGTTTGGGATTTTTAATTAGTCACCATATTAACCGTGGTAATAAAGCCAAATAAGGCGATTTGTTGTGCGGCTTAATAAGGCGTTTAGTGGTTTTCAATTTTTTTAATATATATTTTATGTAGATCATTACCACTAAATCATTTAATCCGTTAGTATCAAAATCAATATAAGCAAAAATTATAAGAAAATATACCAAACAAAGAAAATTTTTATAAATATATTTAAACAACTAAGGAATCCATATTGACCAATTGATCTAAAGCATTCATTTTATAACATAAAAACTATCCTAGCATTCACTTGAAAACATAAACAACCATCAGAAAACCTTCTTTGACTTCGTGCAACCTCTTTTATCCACCACAAGCTTCAAGGCTAGCTAGAATCCGTTTTGCCACTAATCAATACACATAAATTTTCTATTAGCTACCATTAAATTAAGATTAAAATAAAGCACAATCCATCTTTGGAATAATAAAGGAAATTAAAATGCCTAAGTCATGCCTACTAGAATCAACATTAATACAAAGCCCTTTCAAGCTCCTATGAACACCTAACATTATATATGATCTATGTTGTCAAAAACCCTTTAGCGGGCGTAGGCCTTGGGTCAAACAGACGGGTCAAGTAGATTAGCATGCCAAAGTGACTTAAACATGCATGTAATGAACTCTTAATATAATGAATAAAATGATTGTGTTTCTAGGCTAGCTCAATTGTCCTAAACAATTATTTTTTATAAAAATTAAAGAAATTGAAAAAAAATAACTATAAAAAAGATACTATACTATACTTACCTTCATTCGTCCACCTCATCCTTCTTATCCTCATGGTTAGCAAATAACAATGTAAATGCTTTTAAAATGCACTCTACAAATTTATTAATCTTATCTTGACGAACCATTGTTTTTTTATTTGGCATATAAACATAAAGATACAAGTTAGATTACGTTTTAATATACATTGTAAATATATATAAATAAATAGAAGTGCATAAAATATGCTTACCATGCACTCTCTGTCACAAACCACAAAATCATACATGGCCATCATAACACAATATCCGCACACCCATCCGTTAGGTTGTTGACGACACTAAATATTTAAATGACTTCACAGTTAACTAAAATATATAAACATAAAAAACCTGTAAAAAACGAAACAGGTCTTGCTTTTACCATATCCCACATTATTTTCTAGTTCTATGGCCTTTTCTAATAATTCCGTGATCTCGTAATTTGAAAGATCCTTTGTAGCTTTAATTGAATCAAATATGTGATCCTTCCAAATTTTAGAAATCGGATGACATTGAAGTAAAATCAATATCCAATGTCCTCTGCGTAACTATGAAAATGATCAAATTTAAACAACAATTAAGAAATAAGATTTAAACAATATTCTAACATAACTAAAAGAAGGTTCAGATACTAAAAAAAATTAATCTAGATATATATATAAAAGCATATTGATACCGGATTATATTGGGTTCCATAAACCATTGTTTATTATTATGAAAGGTTGTGACTTTTTTGATGTGCTCAATCACAAAGTTACCATCATCCGAGACAAGATCCGCATCAGTATAACGGGATTGAAAAAATACGGTATCATTTAAACCCTTTTTTCTCCCAGTTTCATATAAGTACCTAAAATAAAAGTAGAAAAGAAACATGCTAAGGTTAGTAACACTAGGTTATAACGTTAGAAACAATGAAATAAAATATTTAAATAAAAACAAGTCAAACATACATTGTAAACCAATGCATAAAGCAAACTTCTACGAAACCATTGACACATAATTGCATTACCTCCTCAAACTCAACAGTCTCTTCAAAACCATCCTCATGCATCCCCGGTGGCGCGATACAAAGTACAGATAACGATTTTTTAGATTCAGTTGCCACTTATTGTGCAAATTCATATATGCTTTAAGATCGAGACCTTGCCTTTTCTAAAAGTTTTGCTTTTTTTTCTTTCTTTTGATACTTCTTTTTTCTCTGTTAAAGGTTTAGAAGCAGCAGCTGCCATTTTTGTTTTTTTCTTTTGATACTTCTATATTTTCAGTTAAAGCTTTAAAAGCACCAGCAAGCTTGGTAGGTTCACTAAAACAAACAGAATCTGTTGGTTGTTAGCAATGAGCTACATTAACCAATAACGATATTATTAGTAAACAGCAACATACGCACACAAATATATATATATATATATATATATATATATATATATATATATATATATATAAAATGTGATTACCAATTCACTAAAAACATCATCATCTTGTAATACATGTGACTATATTCCATAGTGATCATTTCTTTCATCTAGAAATGTTTGATGTTCTTGAGTAGATGTTGCCTCAAACTACAATTGCAAAATAGAAAATTTTTATTTCAAATATTTATTACAATAAATATAGATTAAAAATACTTGCGGCCTATAAAGTGTACTTATAGAATGGTGAGACGGTTCTACAGATTGGGAAGAATCATTATTTAAAGTATGTACGTTGAAAACAAAGTTAGTATATCAACAAACGAAATCTGTATACAAATATTTATATAAAATATAGCTTTATTAATTTAAATGGCCACTGAATAAAACCTCCTTTTGCATCTTCCAAATATTCTATTTCGTTTGTACATGACTCAGGCAAGAGTTGGGTTAATCAGTAACCTTCTACAACTCTATCCACTTGAACTTTGACAAAGCCATCTATCATTGGGCATCCATAATCCTTCCAGGATTATGATGAGCACAACCCATAGCTATAACCTTAAGGGTGTAACATTCGTTACTTTTCAAACCCGAAAACCTGACCAATTTCGATTTTTTCGGCTTTTTATATATATATATATATATATTCCTCAAGTTCGTTTCGTGTATTTGTTTGACCTTCGTTAAATGTTATTTGAATTCGTATTTGTATTCGTTAACCACGAGCCGTTTCGTTATTTCATTTTATTCGTGTTTAACGTGCATCGTTAATATAATGGTTTACGTTCATCGATAAACGTAATTTCGGGACGAACGCTTTTGTTCAAAGTTTTATTAAACTAATCGAATTCGCAAACTTTATGAGTATAATATATCATCCAAATATATTAACTTTCTTTTCATTCATTTTTCAAAGTGTAAGGTTTACTTTGTAATTTTAAACTATAATTCAGTTTTAAAGAATTCTGAAACTTGAAGGACTAAAATGAAAATTCATTTAAAATTATCTACCTATTCTAATAAAGTAAAATAAACGGAGACACTTGTCATGTTTTGGTTAATTCTCATAATTTTTTCACTCTAAAACTAATATACCCTAATAAATGTAATAAAGCAATAATTATTCAATTTCCTTTTACACTATATTTATATAATATCTATATATTTTTATAAATATAAATATTAACATATTATTTTACTATATATTTCAAAATACTTGGTGAATTCCAAAAATTAACAACAAATCTTGTTTCTCAAATGAAAATTATTTTGGTTTTTTGTGGATGTTAAATTGATTTTATGGATCAAAAGTTGGTAAATAGATTGTTTGGTAAGTTAACTACATTTAGGTCCAATTTTGTTACGGGTCAAAAATGAAAATTTTAAGTATTTTTAAAAGTGTGAGAATGCAAAATAGATTTATCGTCAAAATTGTTATGGGTTCAAAGTGTTGACTTTAAATTGTCAAAAGTATGAAAGTTATAATTTTACACATGATTAGGGTTTCAAGTTTATTTTAAGGACATTTTTTTGAAATAATCAAAAGGTTCAGGATTTGACAAATTAACTATTTTTCCCTCAACTATTAAAACTTAAGAAAAGATTGCGAACACTTTCGACATGTCACCCCCATACCTATCAATGCTTCTAACTTTTCTCAAATTTCAAATATTTATGTCAACATTAATTTTTCCTTCAATGGCGAGAAGCCCTCTGAAACTTATCAAAATCTTTTTTATGGTATAGCTCAGAAAAACATAATTCTTGAAGAACATCCATTGTTACAATTTAATATCCTACTTTCTTTTGATGGGTGGTAAATTGATAAATATATCAATAAAGGTAACACCTCTTTTGTATTTAGGCTGAGTAGTTAGAACTACTATCGTATGAGAAGTCTTATTTTCGAAATTGGTTCATAACCAAAATTCTTTCAATTATACATATATGACACCGAGAATGAATTTTTCAATAGAAAGAAGCATTCTCGGGTACGATTTTGCACGGACATGTTTTATTAAGTTCATTTAAAAAAACCATTTTGTGATATAAATAAAATCAATTTATGTACACATTGTATAGATACAAACATAGATGTAATACATTTTTTTCATATACTCCATGTAATTATTTGTTTTACTTATAATTTTATAATTTGAATTATCCCGTGTGTAACAAGGGCTCTAAAACTAGTAATATAATAATCTAATTAAAACACCACAACACCTTCCCCCCGTCTTCCCTAATTCGTTTTTCCGGCGATCGGAATTTCCGGCACCGACAACGTACAAACTCCCCAAAAATTTCTTCGTTTGACCTAATTCTTTTATATAACGGCCTTAGAACTCAATATAATACGTTAATCTTTAATCATTTTATGTTAAAACAACATTAAAACGGTGAATGTGAATCGTAACACCGCGAAACTCGCCGGATAATCGGCCAACACCATTAACGACCAATTAAAAGCCATACGACTCAATTACAAGTATAAATAGACCCTAAACATTCATCTAAACTCGCTCACAACGACAAATCAACATAATAAGCACTCCTTAACTCGATATTAAACCGTTAAAGATTGTTTCTGGCCATCCATCGTTCTCCGTCTTCCCAAGACCTTTCCAGGTAATTTAAATGTGCTTTTGCATCATTTTTAACCAACAAATAAAACCTCTAAGTCAATTTGATCGCAAAATGGATGGATTAACTGAAGTCAATCTAGGGTTTTGATTTAGGAAGATGATGAACATTACATACTGTTTAATTAAATTAGTTTCCCATCACATAATCAGAACTCATTATGGTCCATCTGGTTAGGCTACTCTAGTGTTAGCCAGGAGACCCGGGTTCGAACCCAAGTCTTGGCATTCTGTTTGGTTAATTTTTTTAAGACCTTTTTGTTAAATATAAATTTAATAAATTATTTTAAAAATTAAAATAAATAAATTAAAATTATTTTTAAACTAAGTAAAATTTTTATAAATTATAACTTATCGATTTCAACTAAAACCCAACTTCCATATTTCATTAAAACCAATACAAACTAAATTATATTTTCGTTACGTTATTAACTTTAAATAGTTAAATTTAAAGTTATAAATTTTGACTACGTTTGATTTAATTCATTCACTTTAAAGTTCATTAACCTTTAATTCGTTAAAACTTATTTTGTAAACTTTAATTCGTGAACTTAAATCCGTGAGCTTTATAATTCGTACAACTCTTTAACTTTAAGAACTCGTCAACTTAATATTCGTTATCCTTTTGTTCGTTAAATAAATAACGTAGTTACAATTGCTCGAGACAACATTCTCATTTAGAATCCATACATTGTAACTCTCATATTAGTATTCGAGTTTTAATATTAAAATAATATAAATCGTTAAAATTTTGTTAAACTTAAAAAATATATTTATATATATAATATAATAATAATGCCTTAAAATTTTCATAAGATATATTAAAATGGTGTAAAATCACGATTAACCAAGTATTTACAACTTTATCCCGTTAGCTAGTCATTAAATTTTTGCATTTATTTTATTTATAGTTCCAGATGTTCGGTTGCTTTGATTTCGTTAACGCGTTTCCGCTTATTTCAAGTTGATCTTCAACTTTGAGGTGAGTTCTTCATAACCCCATTTTTAACGCTTTATAACGTTTTGAGGTAGCACGTCACAAGTTTTTATTTTGTTAGTTATGCGCTTGTTTACAAACCGATTCACTTATATTGTACATGTTAATATTATTCGTGCATATTGTTTATGATTATACGTGAACTTGCTTGCAACGTGTTTATTGTTTTAATGGTGGAAGTTACGCAAACGCAAACGCATACACATAGTGGGAGGGTCCGACGGGACGTACCCACGCCGTCTAACGTTACGACTTCGGTTGCTTACGTAAGGTGGTTCTCATTTCCCCGACTTCAACGGCTTCGGCTAAATGAATGGGAGGACGGCACTATTTGATTTCATTTACTTTACGCTTGAATATTCATTGCATGACGATTGTTGATCGTGAGTTTTTATATATATGTATATGCAAAAACTTATGAAACTCACCAACTTAATTGTTGACAAAATATATTATTTTCGACATGCTACAGGTTGAATCGATGGTGTGCTAAGGACGAAGATCATTAGTATACCCTAGGATATTTGGAATAAAGAACTTATATACTTTTCAATGAAGTGTTATTGTTTTCTTTTATTTATGAACAATGTGTGTACTTGTGATGATATGAAATGAAATAAATATAATAATTGTCGCTTTAATAGCGTTACGAGCTTATGAGTTATCTGTATGTTACACCTGGGCGTATTCCGCTTAAAGCCGGGGTGTTACAAAGGGCGCCTTGGTCGTCTTGATGTAGAAGTTCACACTTTTTAATAAACTAAATAATAATTTCTGGTAAATATATCTAAAATAAAGAAATTAACAAACTATGACAATATATTACCAAGATTTCTGTAGATGAATTACAAGACGCACGACTCAAGTCACAAACATCAAGTCTCTTGCTAACCGCCAACTCTACAGCCTCGGTCTCCTCTTTCTTTCTTTTTTTTGGTTCAAGTAATGTCGTCAATTTTTCTTCTGATTCTAGCTCTTCTTCAAGTTCATATAAATTTGTGATCGGATTGAAATGCGCTTTACTAACCGTCAGCTCTTTAGAACGTTTGTCTTGAATAAAATATAAGAATGGATAGATTGAAACAAGCTGATTCCATCTACTTTCAATGTAGGGCTCCAACCAGGCATATCCAGAACGTCCTAAATGTGCAGGAGCAGTGTTATGTTCGGCACTCTTCTGTGCTTTTTCGCGTGTTTCCTACATAAAACATTATAACAAGAGTAAATAAGAAATACAAATATAATAATAAAGAGAATATTATAAACTAATAAATAATTACAAATAACCTTCCAATCTTCATTTTCAACGGCTGAAACAAAAAATTTCCAAATTCCCTTGTCTAGATAATCATATTTTGTAAAAGGATCTTTTGCTTTATCTTCATCTTCATCTTCGTTTTCATCGAGAGATTCAATCTTATAAACATAATTTTTTCTAAGAGTGTAACGAATATTCCTCATTATAGACTTCCCCTTTGATAATGTAACTTTTTTTGTATCGTAATTTGGAATCTTCCATGTTTCCTATATATTATAATTAAGGGACATTTACATATATCCCATCCCTAAATTCTCTTATTACATATTTACCCAATGCTAAACCTTAAATTACATATCTACCCTTCCTAAACCACATATATTACATATCTTCCTATTTCATTTAAGTTAACTAACTAAATGACCATTTTACCCTTAATGAACTAATTTACATATATCCCATTTTTAATAGTAACAATTATCCTCAGTATAAACCCAAAGCGAGTTGGTTTTAAGACGAATATACGAAGCTAATAAATTCAGTTGGGGTCTTTTTAATCTCTAGCAAATATATATAAAAAATTACACGGTTTATAGGTCAAACATTTCTAACATGAGAAATCAGCAAACTATATCTCATAATATTGTATAAATGGATTTTTACATATATCTCCTCCCTAAAATATATCAAAAAATTACGTCGTAGTTATTTATAAAATACATTAATATGGTTATAATATATAAAAATTCAACTGCTTTTCTATATGTAGGTTACGAAATAATTTTATTTAATTTGATTTATTAATTACAATAAAAAAACATTATAAAAAAAGTATCAAGGTCAAAATGTCAAATCACGTAAAATTCACTTGAGCTCAAATAAATATAGGGGCATTTACATATAGTTGTAAAAGGTTAAAATGGTAATTGAAGAATAGAAGATGAAATATGTAATTTAAGGTTTAGCATTGTAGAAATATGTAATAAAGAAAGTTAAGGAGGGAATACATGTAAAAATTCCTATAATTAATAATTAAACATGAGGAATAACAATTAAACATGACAGCAAAAAACTCCAAAGCTTTTGCCTACTTATTAAACAAAAGATTCACAAATATATTTATTCAAATTATATAGGAAAAGGGGAAAACAATACCTTAGCGAATTGCCAGATATCTTCATACTCATTAGGGTTTATCTCTCTAACGGTTTTATTATACGGAATCCTTCTTCTGAATTCTACACCAATCCAAGACATAAACTTCCCTCCAGTTTTACCGACCTCTTTACCAATCATGAGATTGATTACGAAAACTGAAAAGTCGATCATCCGGAGTGATACTTTATTTAAATTATTATATAAAATTCTTTTAAATTGAATTTAACTTAAAATTTGAACAAAACTTTAAGTTTTACTTGAAAATCGATGCATAAATTTAAATTTAGATAAATAGAATTAAACGAAATTAGGAGAATGTGAGAAAAATGCTAAAATCAATAATAATAATAATAATAATAATAATAATAATAATAAATAAAACTTTACCTTTCACCCATTATAAAGAGTTATATGAATAAATGTAAAAAAAATATTATAATAATAATAATAATAATAATAATAATAATAATAATAATAATAATAATAATAATCGTCAAATTATAAAGAAAACTACTTTTTAGATTTAAAAAGAAAAGTTAATTGATAGCTGGTATACGAACTAGCAGGTTGGGTCACGTTCAAATCGGTTTTTTTTGTTGTAGTGTGTCGGGTCATTATTAAGTTAAAGTGGTATTTAATTAACTTAAAAATGAAATAAACGAACCTAAATTGTATGTGATAACCAACACAGATTTTACGTGCATTAGCAATCAATCAATAAGAATTAAATATTAAATTTACTAAAAATACCAAACTTTAAACCCAAAAAGTCAACAAGATAGTCAAACAAGCCAAAAACCCATATAATTCTTGAAAGATTATATAAGTTTAGCCGATAAACATGTCTAGAGCCTCAAACAAAACAATAATAATTGGATTAACGATATGTTTGAAAAAGAAAAAAAAAGTAACTAAGTTTTGAAAACAAAAATTAAAAGGTGGCTAAAATGAAAAGAGAACACTTAGAATAAAACTTAAGATATAACCAAATAATCGACAAATATCCTTTAGTCATGGTAAGATTGTAAGTATTCATCAATATTAATTTGTCATGCAAAAAAAATACTTTTATTAATTAAATTAAATTATTTATATAGAAAGAATATATAAGCATTGTTGGAATTTCGTATGCCCGAGACACTTATTTAGATTAATGTGGCTAACTGTGCTTGATCCAAGTCGGGTCATACCCAATAACGAGCTAGATAGACACCGGATTGTATTTGTTTAAGATATGATCTTTAAACGAATACCGAACACAAAGTTTAGGAAATCGGTTTTTCTGAAAAATTGCACTTGAAAGATTAAAATAAATAATTTGGATTATTTATTTATTTAATTATTTAATTGGTTAAATAATTAAGAAAAGATTATAAAATAGTTTTATAATAGTGTAGGCTAGTTTTATATATATATATATATATATAAATGAAACAAAAAAAAAAAAAAAAAAAAAAAAAACAAGAGAGAGTGTGGCCGGTTGGGTGGGACCCACCACCACCCCAACAAACCAATATTGTGTTGTGACTCTTGGACATTTTTTTTTGATATAAACACCCACTAGCTACACATGCAAACTTGTCTTGTCTTTCAAATTGAAGTGCAATAAAAAACTCTCCTCTCTCCCTCTCCCTAAGGTTCGGCCGAAACAAGGAAAGGAAGGAGGGCTCGGGTGGTCGGTTTCTCGTGTTCTCGTCCTAACACTCGTCCGGTGTTGCTCGTGGGTATCACCTCTTGAGGCATCCTACTCTTGGAGGCTAGCCCATCTTCCTCTTCATATCATCCTACTCTTTTGAGGTAAAAGAGTTATTATATTTTACATATTGTTAGCCTATTGTTCTTGTAGATTGATCCTATTTCGGGTTTTAGCCTTGTTACATATTGGTATGTTTCATAAAATTAACAATAGGTTGTAAATATTATCATGCTTCCGTTGCTAGATTAGTGAAAATGTTTCAACTAATACTCTAAAATAGATGCTAAAACCCAACAATTGGCATCAAGAGCCGGTTACAAGGACATAGGTTTACTTTTAGTTTTTCCCCTTTGGTTTTATAAAATTAACATGCATGAGATTTTATAAAACCCAAGATCTTAACATATGGATGTTAAAGTTCAAAAAAAAAAAAAAAAATTTGTTTTTTGGCCAAATGGGCCGAAACCCATTTGGGCCGTGAGGTTAAAATGGGCCGAAGCCCTTTGGGCCGGCGTTTTTTTTTTAATTGGGCCGAAGCCCAATAACTTTTGTTGGGCCGAAGCCCAATAACAACCGTGAGGGGTTTTTTTTTTTTAGTCTTTAAATATATATTTGGATATGTATTTATTTGTAAGTTAGTCCCCAAACCGAGCCTAGACCGATGTGGATGTTGTGATTGTGTGTTGTGATTTATCTATATTATTACTCATTTGGAATGTAATAGTAATTATGGCTTGTATTTATTTTTACAAATGGTTGTAATAGTAAATAGGTTGTTTGTAATTTTCTTTATTTTAGACCAAATGTATTAGGATATATTTGTTGTAAATTGAAGAATTACAAGATTTTGGTGGATTGGGCCTATTGGGCTTATTTGGGTTAATTGGGCCTCACAAGCCGATTTGGGATTCAAAGCCCATTAAAGCCCAAATTTACCTTTTAGGCCCAAGGAAGCTTATGGAAGTCCAAGGCCCACTAAAAAGCCCAAGTTGAAATCACAACAAATTAAAGAGGAGACACTTGTAGCATTGGATGCAAGATCAAGTGGGAGCATATCACTCATCCTTGTGTCATGTTATGTCCCTTAGGATAAGACTAGGACACACACTTGTTTCGGCCAACAAGTGTGGTCCGCTTAGAGGCTCGTGTTTATGGTTGACCTTATGGTGTTTGTATGCTTGTTTGATTGTGTTTGAATGGTAGATATAGGATATCAATCCGTCACATAGATCTTATAAAACAAACATATAAAATGGGTTCTAATAATTATTGGTAATTGACGTGACACGTAGTATTTATAAAATAATTAAATAGCCGTCTCACGCCTATAATAAAAATGGTTTTATTATAATTAGAACCGGTGAAAATCGTTTTCATTTAACCATGTTACTAAATGCATGTTAGAACATGGTAAATAAGTTTCCTAAATCTAGAATATTGGAAAACTTAAAATCCCTTTTTCTTAATTACCAAGGAAACAAGTCTAAACACCATCCTTTTGTATAACACTTAACGTATTAGGGAACTTTAAATGGGATAAAGGTCACCTAACCATTTCAAGCAAACTAATATACTTAGGGTAATATTAACATATTTGTGGGATAAAGGTCACCTAACCACTTGTATGTTAATCTTACATGTTTATGCAAGTAGGACGACTTGAATTGGAAACCATGTGATAAAGGTCACCTAAGCATGGGATCCAATGGTATTGATGGGATAAACATGCCAACACGAAATAAGGATTTCGAATGGTCCCATACCTCTAGAAGTTGCAAAGGGTTGCAATTGTCAAGGTTGACTACCTTGTTAAATCAAATGACGGGATAAAGGTCACCTAACCGAAATTTGATTTATCGTTGGATTCTAGAATTTAATTATTATTTAAAATGTGGTATAAAAGGGTATTAATAATTAAAATTGTTTATAATACTAAAATAGAACTTTGTTAAATTTTGTAGATGGCCGCTAACAATGCAAACACCTCTACCCATAACACCCGTAACCTATCCTTAAGAACCATCCTTGAAAAGGATCGTCTAAACCATAATAACTTTATGGATTGGTATCGCAACTTGAGAATAGTTCTCAAGCAAGAAGAGATATCATATGTCTTAGACGATCCCATTCCCGACGAGCCTAACGTGGAAGATGAGGAGGCTTATAACGATTGGGTCACGTACACCAAAGATTCGGTACAAGCCTCTTGCCTCATGTTAGCAACTATGATTCCCGAAATCCAAAAGGATTTCGAGCATCATGGGGCATACGACATGATAACTCAATTGAAGGAAATGTTCCTTCAACAAGCTAGAGCGGAACGTTTCGAAACGGTTCGAGCGTTTCATGCATGTCGTATGGAGGAAACCCAAAGCGTCTCATCTTATGTCCTAAAGATGAAAAGCTACATTGAAAAGCTTAATAGGTTGAATTGTCCCGTGTCTAATGAGTTGGCTACGGATTTGATCCTCAACTCATTAACCAAAAGGTTTGAAACTTTTGTCATGAATTATAACATGAATGGATGGGACAAAAGCATTGGTGAGCTTCACGCAATGCTAAGAACGGCCGAAGCGGGAATGGGTAAAAGGGTTTTACCCGTTCTAACAATCAATGAAGGCAAAAGGGGACATAACTTCAACCCCAAAGCAAGTGTTGCTAAGGGCAAGGGCCACGTCCAAGGAAAGGGAAAGAGGAAAGCCATCACGCCCTACAAACCGAAGGAAAAGAAGCAAAAGGTTGCGACGCAAGATCCATGCTTTGAGTGTGGAGAGATAGGTCATTGGAAAAGGAATTGTCCGACCTATCTCAAAGCGTTAAAAGATAAGAGGGATGCGGAGCAAACCTCAGGTATTATCTTTACTATATATGTTGAACTAAATGTTATTTCTTCAAATACATGGGTACTTGATACCGGATGTGGAACTCACATTTGCAATTTGTTGCAGGGGTTCAAAAGAAGTAAGCAACTCAACAAAGGGGACATTAGTCTCTTTATGGGCAATGGAGCAAGAGTTGAAGTCCAAGCTCAAGGAGACTACATGTTAAAGCTTCCAAGTGGTTTGGAAGTAATTTTGAAAAATGTTTTGTATGCTCCTAAGTTAAGGAGAAACATTATTTCCGTGTCCCTTTTAAAACAATGTGGCTTTGATCTTAAGTTTATTGATTATGATATTCATGTTTTGATGAATGGCATATTTTACTTTAAAGCTATACCCATGAATGGTATATATGAAATAGATCAAAGTGGTATGTCACATAGTAGTTCAATGTATAATGTCAACACCAAGAAACTCAAGAAGGACTTGGGTGATTCCTATCTTTGGCATTGTCGCCTTGGACATATAAGCAAGAATCGCATGCAAACTCTTCGCAAGAGTGGTATTCTAGAAACCAATGAGTTTGATTCATTTGATGTATGTGAATCTTGTTTACAAGGCAAAATGACAAAGCAACCCTTTAATAAAACTTTTGAAAGGTCAAAAGAATTATTAGGTATCATACATTCGGATGTATGTGGTCCTTTTAGACCAATGACTAGGAATGGTGAAAGATACTTCATTACCTTTATTGACGATTATAGTCGATATGGTTATGTGTACTTAATGAAACACAAAGATGAAGCTTTTGAAATGTTCAAAGACTTCAAAGCTGAAGTAGAAAGACAACTCAAAACAACAATCAAAGTACTTCGTAGTGATAGAGGAGGAGAATATCTAAGTGGTGTTTTTCAAGATCATCTTAAGAGTTGTGGAATTATTTCACAACTTACTCCACCTGGAACACCACAACATAATGGTGTGTCTGAAAGGAGAAATCGTACCCTATTAGATATGGTTCGATCAATGATGGCTAGAAGCACTTTACCTCTATCATTTTGGGGCTATGCTTTACTTTCCGCTGTTCGCATATTGAATATGGCTCCAACCAAGAAAGTGGAGAAGACACCTTTTGAAGTATGGCATGGAAAGGCTCCATCGCTATCATTCTTAAAAGTTTGGGGTTGTGAAGCTTATGTAAAGCAATACACCCCAAACAAATTAGAAGTCCGATCCACTAAGTGTATCTTTATAGGTTATCCTAAAGATGATTTAGGATATTACTTTTACGATCCTAGTGAGCAAAATGTTATTATTGCTCGAAAGGGTAAGTTCTTGGAAACTAAGTTCCTTGAGGAAGGAACTAATAGTAGAACAGTGAAATTTGATGAGGATCAAGAATCACAAGATGATACACAATTGGTTGATACTAGCACTCAACAAGAGGTTGTTGAAAGTGATCAAGTGGTTGATCAAAACACACAAAACGTTCGCAGATCTGGTAGAATTAGCAATCCACCTGAAAAATATGGATTTTTTGTAGAAGGTTGCTACGTGGTAGATTCGGATGAACCGACCACATACCGTGATGCAATGTCCAAGAATGATTGTGACAAATGGCTTGAAGCCATGAATGTTGAGATGCAATCCATGTATGACAACCGAGTTTGGGAATTGGTTGAACCACCACTCAACTCCAAAGCTGTTGGAAGTAAGTGGGTTTTCAAAAGGAAAACTGATATGCATGGAAACTTGGATACTTATAAAGCAAGACTTGTAGCTAAGGGTTTCACTCAAACTCAAGGGGTTGATTATGATGAAACTTTTTCGCCTGTGGCAATGCTTAAGTCTATTAGGATATTATTTGCCATAGCTGCACATTATGATTATGAAATCTGGCAAATGGATGTCAAGACCGCTTTCCTAAATGGATATCTTGAGGAAGATGTCTATATGGTTCAGCCTGAAGGTTTTGTCGATCCAAAACATCCTAATAAAGTATGCAAGTTAAAGAAATCAATCTATGGATTGAAACAAGCATCTAGAACTTGGAATCATCGTTTTGATGAAGAAATCAAAAGTTTTGGGTTCATCAAAAACGCTGATGAGGCTTGTGTGTATAAGAAAGCTAGTGGGAGTATAATTACCTTCTTAGTATTGTATGTCGATGACATTCTACTATTTGGAAATGACATTCCAACCATGGAAAGCGTTAAGGCTTGGCTTGGAAGTAGATTTTCCATCAAGGATCTTGGTGAAGCTGCCTATATTTTGGGAATAAAGATCTATAGGGATAGGTCAAGGCGCTTGATAGGTTTGAACCAAAGTACATACATTGATAAGATCTTGAAAAGGTTCAAGATGGAAAACTCCAAGAAAGGTTTTGTACCTATTCAAAGAGGGACCATATTGAGTTCAGCTCAATGTCCAAGCTCAAAGGGTGAGCAAGAGACGATGAAACAAATCCCATATGCTTCTGCTATAGGATCCATCATGTATGCGATGATATGTACTAGACCGGATGTGTCATGCGCTTTGAGCATGACAAGCAGATATCAACAGAATCCAGGAAACAGTCATTGGATGGCTGTTAAGAGCATATTGAAATACCTTAGGAGAACTAAGGATATGTTTCTGATATATGGATCTGGTGAGGAGGAACTCGCTATAAAAGGTTACACGGATGCGAGCTTCCAAACTGATCGAGATGATTCTCGATCACAGTCTGGGTATGTGTTCACTCTTAATGGAGGAGCTGTCTCTTGGAAGAGCTCAAAACAGGAAGTGGTAGCATTGTCCACTACAGAATCAGAATACATCGCCGCTTCATTGGCAGCTCAGGAAGCTGCATGGTTGAAGAAATTCATTACTGATCTAGGGGTGGTCTCTTCCATTCAAGACCCCCTAGAAATCTTTTGTGACAACGAGGGTGCGATTGCACAAATCAAGGAACCTCGTTCGCACCAAAAGACAAGGCACATAGAGCGGAGATTCAACTACATAAGGGATGAAGTTGAAAAAGGAAAGATATGTATTCGCAAAGTTGGAACTGATCAAAATCTTGCGGATCCATTCACGAAGCTCCTAGAAAGACCGAAACATGAGCGTCATGCGAGTGGCTTAGGACTCCGATATTCTAGTAATTGGATTTGATCTATTTTGTATTTACGTTTAAAAGACTTTTGTAATTTAACTCTTTTATATGATTATGGAATCTTGAGTTAAATTCTAATTTTGCATGTTTAATCCATGAATAAGTTATCTTATTCTAAAAGTCCGTAGTCGATCACATTTGTGGGAACAAATATGAAGCAAGACTATTATGAACTAGGATTGGTGGATATTCATAAGGAATGAATATGGAGCATAGGTTTGCTGCCAAGGTTCATAGATATTTGTGGGATACGAATATTGGACTGACCCGCTCTCAATATTACTACATGGAGTCAATGGACCTGATCATTAGTAATTTTGAGTAAAGGAGAATTTCATATTATCCTTAGACCTGAGATGTATACTGGGTCTTGATTTTCACCAAGTATTACACTTTGACTCTGCCCTTCGCTATTCGTAAAAGATGGTACATAAGGATGAACTCAGGTGGAGTATAAAGTGATAGTGAGAGGCGTATACAGTCAAGATGGAATTTGTTCCTCTTATGTGTTGAGAGTTTAGATGTCTAAGGCCTGATAAAGTTGAATTGTAAAGAGAATGATCGCCTATGTCTCTTAGATCCAACATGACATCTAGTAACAAAGGGATATAATGATTGATTCACCTAAATCATTTTCAAGTAGGGTACTTGGAGAGGATGATGTTATTGAATGACACTTCGTCAAACACATTAGGGGTGGTGGACCGAGTTAGGCGGGATTCACCACTAGCATTAATTATCTACGTATCTCGTTCAAGTGGGAGATTGTTGGAATTTCGTATGCCCGAGACACTTATTTAGATTAATGTGGCTAACTGTGCTTGATCCAAGTCGGGTCATACCCAATAACGAGCTAGATAGACACCGGATTGTATTTGTTTAAGATATGATCTTTAAACGAATACCGAACACAAAGTTTAGGAAATCGGTTTTTCTGAAAAATTGCACTTGAAAGATTAAAATAAATAATTTGGATTATTTATTTATTTAATTATTTAATTGGTTAAATAATTAAGAAAAGATTATAAAATAGTTTTATAATAGTGTAGGCTAGTTTTATATATATATATATATATATAAATGAAACAAAAAAAAAAAAAAAAAAAAAAAAAACAAGAGAGAGTGTGGCCGGTTGGGTGGGACCCACCACCACCCCAACAAACCAATATTGTGTTGTGACTCTTGGACATTTTTTTTTGATATAAACACCCACTAGCTACACATGCAAACTTGTCTTGTCTTTCAAATTGAAGTGCAATAAAAAACTCTCCTCTCTCCCTCTCCCTAAGGTTCGGCCGAAACAAGGAAAGGAAGGAGGGCTCGGGTGGTCGGTTTCTCGTGTTCTCGTCCTAACACTCGTCCGGTGTTGCTCGTGGGTATCACCTCTTGAGGCATCCTACTCTTGGAGGCTAGCCCATCTTCCTCTTCATATCATCCTACTCTTTTGAGGTAAAAGAGTTATTATATTTTACATATTGTTAGCCTATTGTTCTTGTAGATTGATCCTATTTCGGGTTTTAGCCTTGTTACATATTGGTATGTTTCATAAAATTAACAATAGGTTGTAAATATTATCATGCTTCCGTTGCTAGATTAGTGAAAATGTTTCAACTAATACTCTAAAATAGATGCTAAAACCCAACAAGCATATGATTATGTCAAACCTTTATTATGTTAGTTTTTCGACGTATATCCCATCAGTGTGGTCTGTTCGTAATTATGAGGTTGCCAAGGATGGTAAAGTCATTATCTGGTTGAGTACCAACAAAAAATGGTGGTAATTCGTCAAACTGGTTATATTCTTCCCCGTCGTCAACATCATCAACACCAAGAATACGTCGCTTACCTTGCAATACTATTTCGTATCTTGGTTTGCTCAGGTCTTTGACAAAAAATACTTGCGTGGCATGAGTTGCGAGAATGAATGGTTCTGATTTATACCAATCTGTTGAAAGGTTGACAAGTGTAAAACCATATTTGTCAATTTTAACACCAGCACGATTATTGACACACTTACATTTAAACAAAGGTATTTTGAATGAAGAATATGATAACTCCAAAATTTCTTGTATGACACGGTAATATGATTCTTTGGCGATCATCGTTCTGTCCATTGTTGTACTTGAGGCTACTTGTGTAACTCCGCTATTTTACGTTGCACTTTTATCATCTTGATTTTTAGTGTAAGAAGTATAACCATTAATATCATACCCTTGGTAAGATCTTACTCTATGATTCGTCCCCTTCGCTAACTTCACCACGGTTTTATCAAAGTTTGGCTCAACATAAGTTCCTTCCACCTTCTTTTTCAACCAATCAGAAAACCACTTCTTATGTTGTTTGGTATACCAATTATCTGACTAGTGCAAATGTGTCGACCGTAATATTTTCTTGTGTTCATTAACATAAGGATCAATGCATATCATATATCGCAGAACAGTAAAATGAGCATTTTGTAGCTCATCAGTTGGTGGGGTGATTAATTTCTTACCAACTCCTCCCACACCTGCAAGTCAACCTGAATGATGAGATTTAGGAACGCCAATACTTTTGACCCCTTCCAATAAGCTGTAAATAAATCAAGTATTTTAATGATATATATTTATAGTTAAGAAAAAGATTTTATTATAAATGTTGTGATATAAATACCTGTGCAGAATTCAGTTGCCTCTTCGGAAGTATACCCTTGAACAATGCTACCCTCTGGTTGATTACGGTTTCTCACGTAACCTTTTAGCACACCCATGTATCTTTCAAAGGGGTACATGTATCGTAGCAATACAAGACCACATGACTTTATCTCTTGTACTATATGAGATACTAGATGAACAATTATATCAAAAAAGGATGGCAGAAAGTACATCTCTAGTTCGCAAAGGTTAATATAAATACCTTTCTCCAACCTATCTAAGTCTTCGGGATCAATAACTTTTGAGTGAATCATGTTGAAAAACAAAAAAAATTCTGTGATTGTGTGTCGAACTTCCTTAGATAACAATCCACGAATTGCAATAGGAATCATATGTGTCATCAAAATATGACAATCATGAGACTTCATACCAATCAATTTACGATCTTTTATCGATACAAACCTTTTAATGTTTGTAGAATAACTAGATGGAACATTAATATCATGCAAACATTGACAAAACTTTCTTCTCTTCTTTTGACATGGTACATGCGGGTGGAAGAAAAATACTCTTGGCTCCCTCAACAGGGGCAAGCTCTTCACATATTCCCATATCTTCCATGTCTTTACAGACTTTTATCCTACCTTTAGTTTTTCCAGGAGTGTCTAACAATAAACCTATCAAACTTTCACATACTTTTTTCTCAATATTCATAACATCCAGGCAATGTCGAACTTCCAAACTTTTTCAGTAAGGTAAATCCCAAAATATTGACTTCTTTGTCCAATTGCCTACTTTCTCGGTACGAGTTCTTTTTCCCATAATGGTATTCATATTTTCTACTTTCTTATGCGCATCAAAACCTTTCATAGCCCTTTCGAGCTTGACATTTCCGTCAAACTTTTTTGTAACTGTTCGATAACGGTGATTTCGCGGAAGAAATCGTTGATGTCCCATACGCATAGTTTTTTTGCAATGTTTTAATCATCTAGAGCTTGTTTGGTCTTCACAAACAGGACAAGCTTGTTTACCTTTCGTACTATATCCTAACAAATTGGCGTATGCTGGGAAGTCACTTATAGTGCAGAAAATCATGGCTCGTAACTTAAAGTTTTCCTTTTCATAAGCATCATACATATCTACACTTGGGCTCCATAAGGTTTTAAAGTCATCTATCAAAGGAGACAAATAAACATCAATGTCACTACCGGGTTGTTTAGGACCCTGAATTAACAATGACAACATTATGTATTTTCTTTTCATGCATAGCCATGGAGGAAGGTTGTAGATGGACAAAAGACCGGCCAAGTACTATGACAACCACTCTTATCTTTGAAAGGATTGATACCATCTGAACTAAGACCAAAACGTATATTAGCGAAATCGGGATAGTAAGAATCAAAATTTCTCTAGTGAGGTGAATCTGCCACATGCCTCAACTTTCCATCATCTTTACGCTCATCAAAATGCCAATGCAACAACTTTGATTCTTTAGGATTAGCAAATAAACGCTTTAGTCTTGGTATAATGAGGAAATGCCACAATAATTTAGCTGGTGGCCCGCTTTTCGTCACATCATCATCATATTTATCATTTTCATTTTTACACTTGTACCTTGATTCCCCACATGTAATACACGTGTGAGCCTTTTCAAATTGATTTCTGTACAACATGCAATCATTAGGACATGCGTGTATTCTTTCAACCTCTAATTCCATTGGGCGCATTAATTTCTTAGATTGGTATATGGATATAGGTAACTCGTTGTCTTTGGGGAGCATGTCATGCAATAACTCTAACATGCATGTAAAACTCTTATCACTCCAACTGTAGTGTGTCTTTAATTTAAAGAGTCTCAACATAGCGCTAAGCTTAGAAAATTTTTTGCAACCAACATATAACGACTTTTCCGCATCAGCAACGATCTCTTGTAGTTTTTCTTGTTCATTGTCGCAAGCATTAGTTTCCAAATCATTGCACATGTCATTTAAATTATCATTCCCCTCATTTATAATATCATTGCACTCACTTAAATTATCACTGTCATCACTAATGTGCGAAGCATTGTTCTCTTCAATATAATTATCATCTAAATTTATCGAAGTTGTGCTACTACTAGCAAGTGACTCCCCGTGTTTTGACCAACAAGTATAATTAAACATAAATCCATTTCTCAACAAATGATACTCTATCTGTTTTATATCCTTGAATTCGGTAAAAGTTTTGCATTCCATACAAGGACACGAAATGGTTTCGTTTCCTTTTTTAACACGATCCTCTTGAGCAGCCTTAAGAAAACTTACCATGCCAATCGCAAACCTTGGGTCAATATATCTATTTCCATACATCCAACTGTTACGATCCATCTGAAATCAATAAATACATAGAACTAGATATGAATTGACATATTATATATGATGTGGATAAATAAAACTAAATTAACCCAAGGTGGTTGATTCTAACCCACTTTTTTTATTGTTCTATATCTCATATACATATGTTTTATCGAGTTGATTCTTTAAAAATATCAGACAACATTTCTCTTTATCTCAAATAGTTTGCTTATAAATAGTAAACTCGATAGAGTAAATAGAAATTTGTCGGTTCTTTTATTATACAATCAAATAGTTAAAACGTTTATATATATATATATATATATATATATATATATATATATATATATATATATATATATATATATATATATATATATATATAGGGAGAGGATCAAGAGAAAACTCATCTTTAGAGAGAAAACTTAAAAACTCTTAAAAAATTATTTTTAATTAAAAATAAAAAAAATATTCTCAAATTTCTGTTTTTGCCATTATTCATATATTTTCTTACCCTTTGCTCGAAAAAATTAAAAAAAAATAAAAAAATAAAAAATAAATAAATAACCCCGCTGTAATGCACATACGTATGCGATACCGTTGTATTACACATGTGTATTACTATGTATTTTTGAGTTTAATAATGTTTAATTGCATATATTCAATATTTGTGTATTGTATATGTGTAGTAGTGTTGTATTACATGTAAAAATAATAATAAAATAAAAGTCGATGTGGTGCACATGTGCGTTAATGTTGTATTACACATACGTACTAATGTGTATTCGATTTGTGTATTAGCCTTATATTGCATATATACAATAGTGTGTATCAAATATATGCAATAGTGTTGTATTCTATGTAATACAAACACTTTTACATATATGCAATGCACACTATTACACATGCGCACTATACCGATAAGGTTATTGACAAGGTTTTTTTTTTTTTTTTAAAGAATAATGGAAAAAAAAGTAAACTTCAAAAAAAAGTTAAAAATAGTTTTTTAAGAGTTTTTAAGTTTTCTTTTTATGAGGAGTTTTCATTAGATCCTACCCTATATATATATATATGTATATGTATATCATAATGAGATATAACAATCAAAAAACAGTATCGATAAGAACAATCTAAAGTTAATCTCTAAAAGAATAATATCATGACGGGTATAAACTAAATGGTCTACATCTAAACAAATATTAATTTAAACAAATATTAATGTATGTAACTTACATAACAAATAGTTTAAATTAAACTTAAAAAATATTAATAAAAGTGTTACCTTGAATATTGAAGATCCACAAACGAATAAATAATATAGAACCTATAGAAGAACTTAAGTAATAGAGTAAAGAACCATATATTGTTCTGCAAAATTCAAGAATGAAGGTGAATAACTTTAAAATATACCTATAAAATCTTGAATATTGAAGATCCACAAACGAATAAATAATATAGAACCTATAGAAGAACTTAAGTAATAGAGTGAAGAACTATATATTGTTCTGCAAATTTCAAGAATGAAGGTGAATAACTTTAAAATATACCTATAAAATTTTGATAAGTACTTTAAAATATACCTATACATATAATAAAATATAAAATATACCTATAATAAAACATAGCGTAAAGTACAAAAATACATGTTAATTTGCATGGGATAAACATTTTTGTTTTATTGAAACATTTAACTTAAAAACATTTGTTTTACGAAGTTACCGTCCAAAGCTAAAAGATATAGAATTTTGAAAATCAAACTATTTGAGTTGCAGACCCACTAAATTGCAATTAACTAAGCAGATTGTGGGTTCAATATATGTTATAAATAATTTTTTTTCTAAATTAACATATGTTCAAAGCTTACGGTCTGGTACGATTTTTTATGGTTTGAAATTTGAAAACCGTATACGGTTTGATATTTTTGAAACCGGCCGATCGAAAGTTAATAACAAAACTAACTTCGAAATCAGACCGATAACCAGATTGGATGGTTTCATGATTTTCCTTCGCTTTAAGCCTTCAAAATACCTGAACCAACCGTATTTAAAAAAGAGACCGAGATCAACTTCCTAAGCACACTAATTACCAAACAAATTATAAAAGCTACAACCTAAAAGTTGTTCACGAAAACAAAAACGTACACATACAATGACTTCTACATAGAAACGCCATACATAAACACACATTAAACACAACAAAAATAATAGCATAACATTTACGATGGGCAACCAAGGCAAGACCATAGACCATTTAAAATTTATGGATAATATTGTCTGGAAAAAAGGAAATGTAAACTCAACAATTAAACAAGTAAAATAATTATAAGATACCAATTGCATGAGCGACATTTAAATTCATGAAAACAATGGATACCTTGATTAGCATTAAAAAGATGATTGAAAAAATATTAATATCTATCAATATATATATTATAAATATGGTATATCTCTTTTTAAATTTTAAAAGGATTATTTGTTTAGATATATATAAATCTACTTGTTTAAAACTGATATATGTATATATTTCAAATTATCACCAATTCATTAAATAAATTTGTCAAAGACGGTATATACAAACAGCATTCTCCAATTATATAAACGTATTTAATTCCTATTTGACTCTTAACATGATAGGTAATATAGATACCATTTTATTAAAAAAAAATCAAGGAAGGAAAATGCACATGGCAACCTTAATATTACGTTTAATTTAAACAATTTGGTTAGATCAAATTGTCAATTAAGGCGACTTCTTCAAATAAGACGGAGTTTTTAATCAAAATAGGGTAGATGAAAAAAGTATTTATTAAAATAGGTGATTTGAAACTTATTTATTAAAATAGGTGTTTTATTAAAATCTAACATTTTCTCTCTTCTAATCTTATTTAATAAAAATTGTTACAATTAAAAATATGTCAATGATATTACAGCTATAAAATTAATTGGATAGTAATTCTAAAGGTACGTGTTACATCAATATAGTAATATATTTATTACATATGTTTATTTATATATCATTCAAAATACAGTAGAAACTCTATAAAATAATACACTTGGAATCACCAAAATTTATTAATTAAAAGAGTTATTAATTAATCGATAAATTAATAATTATTAATTTATATATTAACTAATATTTTATTAATTTATAGTAGAATACTTAGTTTACAAACACTTTTCAAGCTTCCACTTAATTATTGTATACAATGCATGTATATCAAATGAACGGCCCAATTTGAAAGAAACCTTCAATCTCCCACCTTATTATGCTTCTTGTGTTCAATGTATCACTTTATGGATCAAAGAGTTGGGTTATCGCAATGCAATGGATGTCGAAGATGTTCTGACTTACCCAGAAGAAAATGTAGTTGCACAATTGTTGACTGATGAAGAAATTATTGAAACCATTATTGGAATTAATAAAGATGATATCGATGAAGAAGATGATGAAAGTTCTACAATGGAGCCCCCTTCGCGAAACGAAGCTATTAAAGCGGCAATCACATTGAACAATTTCTTGTTGAGCTATGAGAAAACAACACCAGAAGTTCTTACCATGCTAAGGAAAATTAGAGACGAGATTCAAGGGGAAATTGATTTCAACAAAAAACAAAAGACAATTGAGTCATTTTTCAAGAAACCTTCATAAATCATTCATGTAATATGCTATATATAAGGAATTATTAATTTATATTTTACATGGGGTCTAAAGAAATTATCAAAAATGTATTATCTTATAATTTTAGCGAATTATTAATTTAGCACCCTATCCCCGAGTCGGGACCGGCAAAAAATATTATCTTAGAGAGTTTATTAAATAATCGAGTATTAATTTATCGAGTTTCTACTGTATATAAAAGCTAAAATTTAAATATATAAAACATGAATAAAAAATGTACATGGAATGTTAATTGTTTAACATGTCAGGTCAACGAGAAGATTTTTAAAAAATTATTTTTCCATGAAAAATGATCCAAATAAATGCACAATTATATTTTCAAAAGTATATAAACTTTAAGAATAAAACGAATGAGTGGACGAAACCCGTGCGATGCGACGGATCAAAACGTAGATAAAAATAAGTGTGTCTAAAATATATATTTCAAAATTTATAAAATATTGCATTTAAAAATGAAACTTTATATATATGTGTGTGTGTTACACTGATTAGGGAAAAAAATAAAAAAAGAATGCTAACACCGCTTCTAATAATATCAATGATGATATCGACATTGTTCGATCGACATCGGTTTGTGTCATTACTGGTACGATATCGGCAATCGGTATAGTTTACAACATAAAAGTTATCTAAGAAACCTCTTATATAATAATAATAATGATGATGATAAATTTTGTAATAAGTTTTTAAAACCTCTTGTTTATGTTATAAACCTCTTAGATAATGATTTAAAAGAACATTTATGTAAATTAGCTTTTAATAAAAGATGTGATGCATAAGTAAAAAACTTTATTCTTTGAATGTTGTAATATTAAAAGGATAGATATATTAAAAAAAATTAAAAGACATGGAATTTAAATACAAATGACGTATAACATGAAAAAAGTTTCACTATTTTAATGGCATTTAAATTATCGTAATAATATAAAAATAAGTTTTACTTAGCTTTATGTGGCACTTATATTGTTTTAATAATATATAAATAATTTTCGCTTAGCTTTATTTTGAATAAAATTAGGAGTCAAAAAAAATATGAGATTCCAATAAGACACCAACTTTGGTAAATAAGTTTCAAATCATCTATTTTAGTAATATTTTTTCCACCCAACCTATTTTAGTAAAAAACTCAATAAGACGTTTCTATAAAATTATTTAATTTAAAAAATCGTTTAAACATCAAATATGACGGTTCAAATTCAAGAATCAAATGAGACGCTTATATTAAATTATCAAATAAGACGATTCCATCAAATAAGGCGGTTTTGATAAATTACTTTGTTATTGTTGTTAATGCATATCTTTGTATGAAAAATAGAAGAGTAATAATAATAATTGAACCTCTAAATAAGTAATTTTTAACAAAGGGGTTTACCTGATACTCAAGGGCATATCCGATACCCGACGGATATCATGCCGGGTAGGAGACACAATTTTGCAAATGGGTATGGACTGGGATCCCTAGTACCCAGCACGTACCCGGCTCGTTGCCTCCCTAGTGGCAGCCTTCTTTTTCTAATAATAATAATAGCCCATAGCTTCCAAGAGCTCCAGCCCGTTATCCTTTGATAGAAGCCCACTTTGATAAAGCTCCATTCTCTCAAATGATACCAATATATAGAATAACAAAAATTAAAGAAATTAAAAACATATCTGATTGAAGCTAATAAAATGAGTAATGAATTGAAGTAGATATTACCTTTTAACAGGAGGTCCACGATGGGTTCTAGAAACTTCTGAATAATGCATTGTATACATGATCAATTAACATAAAAGGAAAGTTTATAACTTTATCTAGAAAATGTTAAGAACATTTTATTATGGTTAACATTAATCTCTAAGAAAGTTAAGAGTTTGTTAAATCATTTGATATAGAACAAAAGTCAATGTTTTCAGACCCGGCCCGAATGTTGACCCGGACACCTTACCGGGTCAAAGGTCGGACCAACCCGGAAGGACGAACCGGTTTTTGACCCGGATGACATCATAAATAATAAAAATATATATATAATTTATATATATATTATCAAAATGTGCAGAACGTTAGATTATCAATTTATCATAAATTATATAATAATGATTTTGTCCTAACTCCTAAAACCTTCCTAAACACGTTTTATGGGCTTTTATAGGCTAGTTTTCAATATTTAATATTAAGGTTTTATCTTTAGAAGCATAATTAAGGATTGGTTGGATGGCTTTTGGGTTTTCCCTAAGGTTTGTTTCGGTTGTTGCCTGGGTTTAACTCCCACCATGCACAGAAGTTTTTGATTTCCTAAAAACATAGGAGTTACTGGTTCAACCGGCAATTCACCAGTTCCGATCAGACCGCAAACCGTCAAACCCGGCCGGGCTGTTAGAAAACGGTATATACTATGCGAACCGAACCAGAATACCTACCGGGTCCCGGTCGAACCGGCCGCTCCGGTCCGGGTTTCAAAACATTGACAAAAGTACCATATTCTAAATAGAAATTATTAGTCTAGTTCATTGCAATTGGTGTAACATTTATTGCTAGTTATACACAACTAGATATATTAGTTATTTACATTTATTGGTAAGATATTGTTTGTTTCAAGTGAGAAGACATCGAAATAAGCTAAAAATAAATATTCTGATATCTACAAGGTATGCATGATATGAGTATGTATTTTACTAACCCGTAAAAAAAAGTTTGGTTAGTCATATTGATGTAGGGAATGCAATATAGGGGGTGTTTGGGATTGCTTATTTTCCTCTCCTTTTTAAAAACTTCTTTTCAAAAGTCAAAAGTTATAAAAGTCCTTTTAACCAAAAGTTCTTTTGGACTAAATAAGGAATCCCAAACACACCCATAGTAAAGTTATGGATCTTGTGGTACTTATTTATTTGATGAGACACTACAAGTCACACATGAAGATAGTACATCATTACTCGACATAAGGAATCATATACTACAAGATCAAGCAACAAATTGTTAACTACAAAAGTCTTAAACAAACTTTCGCTGAAGATCGAAACCTATCGCTTAAAGGATGTATAAATAAGGGGGAGTATTATGCGTGTGCAGTCTTTATCCCTTAGATACGGTTTGTCCCAATGGGTTTCCTAGCAAAGTTTTTAATGGGACAGCATCACCAAACGTATTAAAAGAATAGTATGCTACATTATTCCATCATATGGATAATCAAAGGGGAGTGTTATGAATGAATCATAATATTATGACTCTCCATATACATAATAACCATCCTTCATTATATTAATATTAATGTTCTAGCCCTATAAATAGTGGTTATTGTATTTGGTATGAATACGTCTCAATGAGCTTAGTTAATAAGTTGTTTTGCAATAATACTTCTTTTTACCATCAAAAAACACCCCCCAACACTTCAATTAGAAATACCTATAGGAAGACTATGAAGCATAACCAGCATACTAATTAGTAATTAAGGATAAACTTGGCATAAAGCTAGGTGTTGAACACGACCCAGAACTAGACGCTTCCGACCTGACTCGTAGGTACAACCAAGTTCAGTTTCATAGAGAATAAGTGCTCGGGCCTGGAACCGAACCGGAACCACTTAACCAGTTCTAGCTCTAATCGGCCAAAACCCAAAACCAACCCGACCAAAAACTGATAAAAATCCCACCAAACCGATCAAAGCCCAACATCATGTCAAATACATAAACCTAAAGACAATATATTTTACACGATATGTTTAACTAAAACAATTATTTCGCTTTTTTTATGTTGATACTGTAAATCCTTATGTTTACAATAAGTAATAATTTGATTGTGCATGAAATACCTACTTTTCAAATCTAAATTCCTATTATGCTCAACATTTAGGCACGCTCGTTTCACAAAATTCGTGGGAATTCAAAGGAATTGGAAGTAAAATCCCACGACATAGCATGTTCGGTTCGACAAGAGATGGAATTGAAATTTAAATGAATTCCAATGAAATCTCACGTTGAGTGGAATTCAGAAATCGTTTCACTTCTGAAAGAAATGTTGATAAAACCAATTGGATGTCCCCCCCCCCCCAAAAAAAAAGTCCTTAAATCTTTTTTTCCCTTTAAGCAAAAAAAAAAAAAAAATTGACTTCTTTTTCTCTTTGAGCGGAGTGGGATTGGTTGGGGGTGGGTCGATGAGCTGTGAAGAATTCCAATTCCATTAGTTAAGTTAACAAGCGAAAATATTATAGATTTTTCAAATATTCCATTCCAGATCCAATTCAAATTCCAATTCGTTTAAAAAAAATTCCACTAACCAAACACCCAGGTATCCAAATTAATCATACAAGTTATGACAAAGAAAAAGCAATGTCTGTAATATAAGTGGGTTAAATCTGAAACTTAAGACTAAAACGCATGTATTATATCAAAACTTCACACTCCTAACGCCAACCATAAGTCAGTTGATTCACATTCCAATATAGATTAGACAGTGTAAGTATACATATGTTATAACTAGCATTACATCAAACAGTTAACCAATCTCATTAGATCTAAATAAGGTAACAAAACATAAAACAAATCATCATAAACAAACATTAGTTGCCAAGATTATGCTTATACTGCAGCCAAGCCAGCCTACCAACATTATCCGACAAACTCAAGAAAATCTCTCTTTTCACACCGTCTTCACACAAACTGACTGCAAAACACCACAAATCACTGCATGATGTCACTAATCCTTCATCAACCATGCGGCTAATAACACTTATACACGCACCGATACTGGAATTGCCAACTTGATTGACAGTAGACAAAACTGCATTCGTTATTTTCAAACCACGTTGAGTGGGACCCGTTTTTTGCTTCATCAAAACAGGTGTAGGTTTAGTACTCGTGTTGACAATCTTTTGGCACTGGTTACATCGGCCACTTTAGTTTGGTGTTAAGATATTTTCTTGTCTTGCCTCGTTTACATAAGTTGGAAATAATGTGGTTTCTTCAGTTTCTAGATTTCTAAAATGTGAAGAGTGCAGTGTGCGTTCTGAAGAAACATCTTGACTATCATCACCCCCGGCAGCCTCAACCTCAAGATTCACATCATGTAGTTGACCAGACACGTGTGGATCTACAGAAGAATCTACTCCCACATTCTCAAATAATTGAAGCCATGCCTCCTGCAACTCTCGAGATGGCTGTTTTTTCCTAAATCTTTTGAAATCGGGGTTTTCCTGCACAAGAACGGTTACATTTAAAAAGTTTGTATAAAAGGGTTATTAAACTTTAATGATTTAAAAAATACAAGGGACAATAATTTCAGAGTTAATAATAGGTTTAGAACTACAAGAATCACATAATGCATTTGTATCTGTTGCTGTGAATGTGATACACAAGACGGTCTTGTAACTGACTACTAATTCAGAATAAGCGTGTAAATGAGCCGAGCTGCTGGTGAGATGCTCGGAATCGGCTCGATGAAAGCTAGAATCGAGCCGAGCTTAAACAAGCCCTAGCCTCCATTGGAGCTCTTTTAAACGGGCTTGAGCCCAAGCTTCACCTATGAGTTCGATTACGCTTGCGGGCCTAAACAAGCTGCAATTTATTTAATTATTATTTAATATATGTTCCTAAATAATTATTATTATATATGAAACTATGAAAAAAATAATTAAATAATATATGTATGTTAAACGAAAATTTATCATCACAGATATATAAATAATAATTATACATACAACTAAACAAAATAATAAAATAATTAACAAATAATAAACGATATAGCCCTGGACAAGCTCAAGTTTAAAAAACTCTACGAGCCCAGCTCGAGCTTTAAAAAAAAGAACTCAAAACAAGCCAAGCTTCGGCATAATGTCAAGCACCACCTAAGTTAAACAAACCAAGCTCGAGCTCGACTTTCGATTCGTTTACACCCCTACTTTTGAATAACTTAAATGCATAATGCGGTTCTCAACATATTATCGCTTCTGAAATGAATGTGCCACTAAACAATATTACCTTAATCTTTTTCTCCCACCAATCATCTGAACAATCCAGCTTCCCTGCACTACTAATCGCACCAGTTTTCAGTGACTTCCAAAGATTATAAGTTCTCCTCATTGCAGCATACTTGTTTTTTAAAGCTTTTACACTATTAATTTGTGTTGACTAATTTTTTCCAACTCCAACTGAAGGCTGGTCCATTTAAACGAAGAATTCCGGCCATTCCGCATAAGGTATTTGTTTAAGATATCACACATAGCCAGAAGAGACTGGTCCGTCCATTTAAATTTCTTGTTCTTAGCATCATCATTGTCTTCATCATCATTAATATCATCACCATCATCATTACTTAAATCCATCTACCAATAACACAAAGTTAATCATTAATCTTAATCCTCAAAAGGTCCATTTATTTATAACCAATAATATAGACCTGAAGCCGTTTCAACACGCTATACAACCCCACCCATGAAAGTAAACAAGACAGAAAACGGTATTTAGTTATTTATATTTGTCTTCCAGTAAGATGAGTGTCAACAACATCTATTCTATAACCAACAAGTACAACAGCAAATTAAAACACATAAATCAGTCAACAAAGTGATTCAGTACCTGTGGGGACTGACGGGGAGGAGAGATCGAACAACCAGAACCGTGCGCCATGAAGGGTGATGGCCTACATTAGAAAACATTAATTTAAGGTTAGCTGAGGATCCATTTGGTCGGTGATATGCTCATGTTGACGACGGATTGAAATTAATGTATGTGATTAAAACTCTATTATTTATTTTTCAACTCCAACTCCAAACCATGTAACCTAAACACGATCTATTTAACATCAATATCTTTGCTTTGACATCAAATTCCACCTGAAACCTCCTAACCTTACACATGTTACATGTTACATATATACACAAAATAAACTGATTGTAAATGGAATCATGTTGTTATGAAGTTGTAAATTGGTAGTTTAATACAATAATATGCATATTTTTTTAACTTTAAACTACTAATTTTATTCTAAAACATACTTTTCTAAAGCAAATTATAAAAGCCAGTCAAAATCTTAATATATTCATTGGCATCGCATTTATTTCAAACCAACAATAGATATTATACATTGTACATAATGCGCAGAACATAAAAAGTGTGACGATCACATAACAAAATGCCAACGCAAGTGGTCCGGGTAAGAGAGTAATTTTAGAATTGTAACTAAAAAAAATAAAATGGTATTAAACGTACCCAAAATCGTCAACAGGACAACTATCGTCACCGTTACGTTCTCCTCCTCCTCCAACCACCGGCACCGTTACCGTCTGACTCACATCTTTCTTTCTTTTCCGTCCACCAGTTACGACGGCGTCAGTTTCGGTTTTAACTGCAACAGCCGTTGAAACCCCAATATCAAGAGGGAAATTAAGACTGGCTTTGTGGCCACGTATTTGAAAAGCGGCTTTATCATAAGCTTTAGCAGCTTCAATGGCGGAATCGAAGGTACCCAACCAAACCCAGGCTGCAACTTTGGGATTTCGAATCTCGGCGGCGTACTTTCCCCACGGACGCCGCCGTACTCCTCTGTACTGCACCTCCACGCCCTTTGTGTTCTCTGAATCCATCGATCAATCAATTCCGTACAGTGAAATGAAGAAATTGATTGGAAATGATGAGGAGTTAAAAAGAAAAAAAGAAAGGGGGGGATTATTATTTGTGAGAGGGCTGTGGGTCACTATTGTTGACTTTCTTTTGCCAAATACAGTCTTCATTATTGACTTTGGTTTCTATTTAATTATTTATTTTATTGATTCTTTTTGAGTTAATTGCCGGTAAAACTTAGAACGCAAGTTCTATTTTTGTAAGGCTGAGGGGTGTGGGGGGCGCGAGTGGGGGCTCCAGTCAATAATATTGTGACGTGTGGCAGAGAGAGAAACTTGATAAGATGGGTGTTGGTTGTGGTGCTCGCGCCCCGGGACATGGTGTGGAGGGGCACGAGAGGGGGCGCGAGCGGTTTTTTTTTATTTTTTTATAAATGTATTAAAAAAACGTATTATTAAAAAAACTCATAAATTATTTAAAAAAACACACATTAATTAAAAAAACACATTAATATCTAAAAAAACACATTAATATCTAAAAAAAACATTATTCTTATTCTTCGGCTTGGTCTTCTTCGATCAACCTCTTCCGGATACGTTCCTTTTGTTTTTCCATCAGCATTTGGTCGACCGGATTTAGGTTACTGAAGTCTCTTGTAAGGAAGTCCAAATCTCTCATTCTTCTTTTTTCCTTTTTGTCATTAGAGACCACCTCCATGGTTTTGTTGAATTTATTGAGGGATTCAACAAGATCGGTGATGTTTACGGCTTCCCCCTCAGCCGGTTTTTTCCCCCTGGCGTCCCTTCCCAATGGCCGCCTCCTCGGCGGTGAAGACGTTTCCTCCCCCGCAACGTTTAGGTCGAATCCAACCCGGCAATCCGACCCGGCGGAAGTGCTATACGCTCCAGACGAACTAGTTTTAGTCCGTTTCGGCCCTACTTCCGCATCAAGGTCCGGCGCCACCAGCTCAACCCACTTAGAACACCTTTTCAACCTCTCCCACACCTTTACCTCGTCCCACGTCTTCACCGTCCCATACCTCCGCAGGCACTCCTGCTTCCACTCTTCGACAGTGAAATTATAAACCGCCAAATCGTCACTGCCACTTGGTCTCATACGACCGGCGTTCCTGTTGAACAGATTAGTAAACAAGCCGACAAATTTTCTGATTTCGGTCCACCGACCCGAAATCATATCGGCGTTCCGCTCTGTACTCCCAACGAGCGAATAGAACGTCTCCCTAACATTTGTCCAAAAGACCTTGCTCTTTTGGTAGTCCGCTGCAAAATGCATAAATAAATTTGTAAGTCATTTAACTTTTTTATTTAACTTTTTTATTAAAAATCATTTTTAAAAACGTTAAAACAATTACCGCAACGCCGATCCTCAGAAATGACTATCCAAGCCCGACACAGGGCTTCCTTCTCATCCGATGACCACGGAGTGGTTTTCCGTTTCGTCCTTCCTGTCGAAGCCGAACCCGACCCGTCCGTTGCAACTTGTTTTTTCCGGTGGACGCGTCTTCTTTGTCCCGCAGCTTCACCTTCTGGTTCTTGTGTCTCCGGAACAACAAAATTAGGAGACGGTTGTATGTTGGATGGTTGAAAGCCGGATGATTGTTGCGACCCCGAATAAAACATCGGTTGGTCCGGTGCCGACCATAAATCGTCGTAACTGTAATCTGAATCTAGGTTTGGGTACCAATTTCCAGCCATGTTTTTAAAAAAAGGTTTCGAAGATGGGGTGATTTTGGGTTTTGGGTGTGGTATGTGATATTGGTATGTGATATTGGTTTTGGGTGTGGTATGTTATATTGGTTTATATAGAGAATTTTTTTTTTTTTTAATAAACATTATGAGCCCAACGGCTCTATTTACGCTTCCCAAGACTCCTTCACGCGTATTCCCAGCCGCTACCCCTCTTGCGCCTGCCTCTTTTTCCGCGCTCGCGCCCCTCTCGCGCCCCTCTCGCGCCTCGGTGGTGTGGTGCTCGCGCCCCGGGGCGCGAGCGGAAGGGCTCACGCGCCCCCTGTCGCGCTCCACACCCCTCAGCCTAATCGGGACCAGCCATTGTTATCTCCGTTAGCTTTAAGGGCAACACAGTATTTTCGCCCAAACCCAACGCCGGCTCAGTATAAACCCCCTCTCGCAATATACAACCCTAAAATAGCCCGTCGTTCCGTCTTCATCGTCTTCCCACCGATTGTAATAATGGCTTGGATTTTTGACGCAGTCCTTAGTACTAAGTTTTTCACAAGTATCGAAATTCTCATTTTCCCATTAATTCGTTTGTTCAATTAAATTTAGTTTAAGTTGTTGCTCTTTATTTGACACAATTATGTTATTGGATTTATAGCCGCAATTTGGCTGGATGTTAGCTTTGACCACCTGAAACTTGAGTTGGTGGTTTTGGTGAAAACCCGGCCATACAGGATCTACATTTTCAGTTTGAAGAAGGTGGCTGTTAGTGCACGGATTTGGTGTCCGCATCTGTTCGAATAGGCTAGGGTAGTTTAGTCTCTATATGTAATGTATAAAGGCTCATTCGCTAAGGGTGTTTAGCGAATGGGCCTCATTCGTTAAAGACTAGGCTTATTCGTTAATGCAACAGCTCATTCGTTACTACGGTGTAATGAATGGAGACTCATTCGTTAAAGTATATCCATTCGCTAAGGGTGTTTAGAGAATGGGAGGTCATTCGTTATGGGAAGACCTCATTCGTTAGTGGTGTTAACGAATGAAAGGCCTCATTTGTTACTAAAGTGTAACGAATGAGAGCTGCCTATATATAGGCCTTCCATAGTGAAATGCACAAGGATCCGCGCCATATTTATGTCTAATGTACTGTTACCATGCCGGAGTTTCGCCAGAACCTCCATTAATGTATCTTCATCATAATGTATATCGATCTTCTTTAACGTATTAACACGAATCACGTATCAGTATTGTGACTTAGATCCAAGGCTCAACGTTCGTATAACGTTTTCATAGTGGCCAGGATTAAATCGAGTAGGGTTTAAGTAGTTGGTGGTTTTGGTGTTTTGTATAATATTAACTTAACTAGTAATGACCTAGACTGGTAATCATGTATTTTGTATTATATCAACAACTTTTGTTTTCAAACGACATTATTGTCACACCCCGACCAAGGCGGAACATGTCAGGGCGTAACGTATTGATTAGACAGTAGCTCAAAAGACACTAATTAAAGCGAAAATAATTATTTAATTTCATTAACATTAAACAAGTACACAAATCCAATTAGTAGAACTAATACATCATAACTTGTAATTTGAATAAATATCCGAAGGCCAACTAACTATATTCGATCTTGATTACATCAAATACTTAAACCTGTAGCATGTATAAAAATAGAGTTTGTCAACACGAATGTTGGTGAGTATACATAAGTTTGAGTTTAGACATATATAGATAAAATCACAATTCATATGTCAATGATGAGCATTACAATTCCTATGAAAATGTAAACAACTAAATAGATGTGGACCCATTCCTATTGATACGAAATCGATGTACTTGGGTTAATGATCGTACTAGATGAGAATAGATGAGGATGAGATACCAACCACCAAACATAAAAATAAACATTTAAGCACATAGAGCATTATCATAGAGCATGCAATAATCACACATAAATATATATATATATATATATATATATTTTTATCTTAAAAGATCAAATTTTATATAATTTACTATAAAACGATTACAATAAAGTGGCAGGCAAACGGGCAACAAGCTGCGCCGCAACCCCCTTTTGAACAGCAAAGCCAATCCTGCTAAAAACATTTGCTTGAATAGATGTGGTAATAAAACATGAGTAAAAGTGAATAAGGTATACATGCTACCCCCAAAATATAAAATATGAAAAAAGGGGTATGTAAAATCACCTTAACGAGTGGATTGACGAAAACGAAATGGCGATATAAACTAAGATAAGAGCGGTCGAGTTCCTCGGGGAACGTCAACAAAAGTTCCTAGTTGCTAAACATAATATTCGTTAATTATAACGAAATATTAACAAGATTTATGACGAAATTGGGATTTGATTGGGTTTTAAGTAAAATTGTAATTAAAGTATTTTAAGTTTAATTAGCCTTATTATTATTATTATTATTATAATTATTTACGTTATATTTTATCCATATTTATATTTTCGAGTAAATGAATTTTAAAAATAAATAACCGATATTTAGTATTAATAAACATTATATATATTTTTTGATGAAATATCAATGCTAATTATTTATAAAAAGTTATACATGTGAATATATATATATATATATATATATATATATATATATATATATATATATATATTACGGGAACATTATTCAGATAACTAAGCTAGATCAGTTTAAAAAAATTAGATTACAAAAATATTTGCTTCATATTATTTAGATTAGCTCTGTTTCGAACTTGGTAAGATGTTGATTATCGTAATCATAACCCCAAGATTCGAAATTAGGATTTCTAATTGACTTTCTCACTAATCGTTTACTTGTCTGTGCAGGTACGCATACGACTACAAAACAGGTTATTGATAACGATTTCTTCTTGACTATCCCATCGCTATAAGTTCTGTTAGTATTTGTACTGATTATTTTCTTGTCTTGCAGAACTGATGGCCATGAAGTTTGAGAAAAGGCACAATATGTGTGCCCAATTGGAGATTAATAATGATAACAGGGAAGTGGAGTTGATGATAAACTTCCTTAATAACTCTAACTTGAGGGTAGCCTTGACAGAGAGCCCAACAATTTACAGGAATCACATTACAGACTTTTGGAACTCGACTACCTATGTAGATGATGTTAATGGGAAGAGGATTGAAGCCTCTGTTTTGAATCAAGATATTGAAGTTACTGAGGCATCCATCAGAACAACACTACAATTAAACGACAATCATGAGGTGCAGCCTTCGTACTCCGTCCCGAGATTGATGAGAGTCTTTCAGGAAACTATAGGATATCAAGGGGGTGTTCATGAAGGACAATTTCAAAAGGGTAGTTTTCCCCTAATTTATCGGTTCCTCATTCACCATGCGATTCAGTCCCTGTCTCCAAGGAGAAGGACTTGGACTCTGTTGAGCAGAGAGTTAGCAATGCTGACGGTAGCAATTTTATATCAACAACCATTCAATGTCTCAAGACTCATTATTAATGGCTTCGTATCAAATACTGAGAAGGCTGTGAATCAAAGATTTATGATGTACCCGAGATTTTTACAAATACTCATCAACAGGTCATTACAGAATCTACAGCTGACAGGGGAAGTATTGAGGTTGCAAGACCTAAACATATGTCAGAGGATGAAAGATGCAAGAAGCAAGTTCAATGAGTATAATGATTGGGATGTCCTTCCATGGTTACTAGTTCCTGCTTTGGGTGCCATTGATGTACCTCACACCCCAGGAAATAGTGAGGATGAAGACGATGAGGGTGAAGATGATGAAGGTGTTGAAGAAAATGATGATGATGACCAGGGCAATGATGGTGATGGTGCTGTAAATGAACCAATATTTGAACCAATTGCCCATGAGGCAGAACATGTTGAGGATCTGGATCAGAATGCTGAAGTGAATGATTTGGTGATTGATCTAGTTGGGAACGAGATGGTCTCGTTTACAGGTGCAGAATCTGATGTTCACATGAAAGATCAAGAGGGAAATGAAGCACCAGAAATTGAGGTTACTGGCCAAGTTGATGAATCGGTTGAGGGTCCTAGTCAAATGGTAGCCGAGCATATGGATGAAGATGTTTTCATAGCCAATGTTGTAACCAATGTGACTGAAACCATACAGAAAATCACCCCACCAGACTCACCAAACCCTGCAGTAGACAATGAGGATACTGATTCCATTGAATCTGAGCCTGTTAATGATGATATTCCTTCTTCTCCTGCCACAATTGATCCAATAAATTCAAAACTTAAACCAACTTATGAGACTAATGTTCCAACTCCACCCAACTCTCCTATACAAGAAACACATGCTTCAACACCACCTCAATCTCCTATCCATGAATTAATCAACTCATCCCCACCAATCAAAACCACTCAAGAAATACCTATCTCAACACCACCAACCTCACCTCCTCAAAAGACTATATCAAATGAAACCATTCAGACCTCGCAAACCATCCCTACTCAGCCTGGATCCTACAATACACCCTCACCTGAAACCTCTTCACCAGAACCTTTCTCTGACCCAGAGCCTAAACCAACTCAGGAAACATCACCATCCAGCCCAAACATCTATGACATCATTGTTGAAAATGCTGCCTTGGAATTTGAGAACATTATATTGAAGGAGAAAAATGTTGTACTGGAAGTTAGAAACAAGGCTCTTAAAACTGCCTTGCAATAGGCTTTGATGAAGATTCAAACCCTGGAGCACTCTGAGGTTAAGAAGACCTCAGATGCACCAAAACAGGGGGAGAATAATAAAGGTGCAGAGGGCTTGAAGTTGATTGAAGATATTTATGCCAGTTCAGATGATGAAGTTGCAGAAGCTGGAACCTCTAATGCTCTAAACATGATAAATCAAGAGTATGAGGGAGATGCTGAAGACCAGGGGGAGTCTGATAAAGAAGAAGAAACCCTAGATCAAATTGCTAAAAGAAAACTAAAAGGCAAAGGGGTGGCTCTGACTGATGCGGATCTTCATCCAAAAGCCACTCATAAAGAAACATCTGGTGATGAAACTTTGGAAAAAGATTATGTAGTGGATCCGGATATAGCAGAAGTAGAGTCCGTTAACACTGTAATAAAAATGATAAATCAAGAGAGACAAAGGATGTTGGTTGAAGATGAAGATGAGGAAATAGATCAAGAAGTGCTTGAAGCACTCATGGAGATGAGGAAAAAGGAAGAAGAAGAAGAGAGAATGAGGAAAGAGGCTGATGAAGCTATAAGGGCTGCTTTGGAGTCACTAAAAGAAAAACAGTCTGATCAACAAACTCCAACTACACAGACTGATGATGAACCTGAGCCCATACAATCTGAACCTAAGCTTGAAGAACCTGAACCTGAACCATCAAAAGGACAAGAGCTCAGTTTGGGTCTAATAAACCTAGTGGAAAGTGAGGAAGAAACAATTGAACTATCTGCTAGTTTAATGGTAAAATTGGTTATAATGAAAACTCTCACATATATTCTGAATAGACCAGAAGGACATGCTCCTGAGATTGTAGCAGTTGCTAGAAAGGCTCAAAAAGACTTTATTAACCTCAGCAGTGGTACACAAGCTGAGAACATTCCAGAACCTAGAGTAGAAGAAGTTGTTGAACCACTGAGCCAATAATTCAAGAAGTTAGTGATGATTAACAAGCTGATAAAACCACTGAGCCAATAATTGAAGTGGGTGATGATGAACAAGCTGATAAGACAACTGCGCCAATAATTCAAGAAGTTGATGATGATGAACAGCTAGAAAAGACTCAAGAGCATATGGTAACCAAATCAACAATCAATGAGCAAGAAACTGAGGCTGAAGGGGGAGTGAAAAGAAAAGAGACATCTGAAGTTGAAATCCCCAAATCCAAAAGATAGAAATCAATAAAAGTAAAAGTTTACAAGAAAAGAGAAGCTCAACCTATAAATGTTAAAGGGTCTCAATCAAGTCATTCTGAAGAACCAATAATAGGAGCCCTTCACAATCTAGATGAACCCACTGAAATTGATGATGAGGAATAAAAACCAATGAAGGATGTTGATAAGGAGAATGAGGATAGAGCCTACATTCTAAGCCTTGAATATGATTTGAAATACCTTCAGAGGCTGACAAAAGAAACAATTGCCAGAGAAGCTGAAGGATGGAGAAAGAGGGAATCAAAAAGGAGATTTCTGATAAAGGCCGGACACAAGTCTGCCTTTTTGAACTTACAATCCTTTGACTCAATTGACAAAATTTACAAGAATGCTCTAGTAGATGACATTGCAAATTTTGTGGAAAAAGTAAGCAAGAAGAAGGAAGGAAAAAAGGATGAAGAGTATGAGTCAATAAAAGCCAAGCACAAAGACATTCAATTTCTGCAAGTACATGGCTATGACTACAATTTTCTAATCAATCTATCTCTGGATGATCTGAAAAGGAAAGTACAAATGATCAAAGATTCACATAAAGCTCAGAAGAGCATTGCTGAAAGTGAAAGAGAAAGAAAATTAAAGTTACAGATGCAGAAAGAGAAGGAGGAAGCTAAAAAGAAAGAAGCAGAGATCAAAGAGTGGTTTGAAGACCCTAAAAGAGTGCAAACATTAAAAGAGATCATGATGAACAAGGGAATGACTGAAGATCAATTCAATAGCATGCCTCATGAACAACTGCTGGATATATATAAAAGAGAGAAGAGTATGTACTTGGAGACACAGAGGAAATTACAAGAAGATAGGAGGAGAATGGAAGAGGAAGTACGAGCCGAGATGATGAGTGCTTTGCACAAGAGAGGTGCTAATATGGGAAGATTATTGGTACAAACCGATGAAACTATTAAGAAATGGTATGAAGAATCAGAGAAGGAGCAATCAAAGAAAAATTCATCTGTAAGTACAAGCAGAACACCACTAAGGTATGAGATTGTGAGGCCTGAACAACCAAGAAATTTGAATTTGCCCACAAATCTCTACTTCGATAAACGATCAAAGACCTTGAGGGTGATCACTGAAGACAATGAAGAGACTCTAATCATCTTTAGGGATGATTTGAGAAGCTTTTCAGAAGAACAGTTGAAGAAAATGGCTGAACTGGACTTATATGACAATCAAGATAGAAGCCAACTGGTAGGACAACAAAGAAATGACCTCTCTAAATTTATCAAGGAACAATCTGAGAAAGGTTTTCCTTTTCTCAAAAAAAAAAGAGGAGAGAGATTCATAGCCAAGCAGAGTGAGAGAGAGAGAGAGAGAGAGAAGACGAAAAACTTTGGAGCTCTCTCTGTTCGACTCAAAGAAGAGGAAAACTCATCAAGCAAGCAGCTCAATAGAAAAAACAAAGACATTAAAAGAGTGCTTAGCAATGAGGAGGGAGATGATGGAACCAAACTCCCATGTGCAACAAAATGGAAAGATTTCTTATCTCACTTATAACACACAAAATGACTCAGTATCCTTGAGAAATGCATCAGGAGGAACAATTGCAGTAGTCATGTATAATGAAGACCTTCAATTCATACATCCTTAAGATCTTCAAGACATTGTGGATGCAAAGTTTCCACTTGACTCTCTTGATGCAGTGGAGCTCGACATGATCAAACAGAAGCTGCATTTGTTAAACTCAAGAAAGAAAAGGCTATTGAAAGGAGCCAAAGGAGAAGATAGCAGAATAAAGCTTACTGATGATCTTTTTATTTCTATTTATCTTTGTATTTTGTTTTATTTTTGTAATTTGACATGTAAAAATTGATATGTAATGCCCAAGTGGCAGAATTCCGTTATGTAATGAAATGATATTTAAGCTTAAATTGATTATCTTTAGAAGGCTGATACATGTGTAACTATATGCAGGTGTGTTTTGGTGCATCTGAGCGTGTTCCAATCTAGGGGAGATTGTTGAGTCGGATATTTGCTAAGGAAGATTGAAATCTTCTCAACCTTCTCTAGAAATCAGCTAAGTATGGACTTCGAGCAAGCTTGGACGATCGAGCATGTTTACTACCTCGAGCAAGGTCTTTAGAGCCATTTATGGTTAATTCTTCTAAGTGTTAAGGCTTCGAGCAAGCTACACTTCAACAAGCAAGAGTATTCTTCTATTGAGTATGGATTGCCAATCGAGTAAACAACTTGATCATTCAAGTTTTAACTAAGTGATCCGAGCACAGGATGTCCGAGCACATGGTGACAAGCATGGATGCAATAAGAGGATGTCATATGTTCAAAGCAAGGACTTCGAGCATGGTTCAGTCCCCCAAGCAAGATTTACATCCGAGCATGCTAAAGATTGTTCAATAAGTCTCAAGACAGGATTAAAGGCATCAAGAAGAATGGGCTTGCTTGATGGACTAGTTCGAGCAAAGCAAGGATTGGTCAAGAAGAAAGAAGTTTACTAGAGGAGAATATTTTCACTGAAAATATTCTAAGTAAAGTATGCTCAAAGACACTCATCGAGCATACCTTGCATAGTGAGTCTGCTCGAGCAAGATACTTATCATGCTCGAAGACTCTTACACTTGTATTTGTATTGTCTTTCATTATGTAATAACTAAGGGGTTCTAGAAGGAATGTCAGGGCCTATAAATAGCGTCCTAGGTTTCATTTTTAAGACGCTGGCAAAGCACGCATTACGAGAAAACATTCTAAAAGAATATTCCTTTTGTTTTCCTCGTACCGCCGCCGCCGTCATGAAACCCTAGACATTCCATTTACTGTTTCATTAAATAATGCATTTAATACAGTAAATCTTTGTCTTTGAATCTGTTCTTACTGAATATCATATTATTGTTTCGTTAGTCTTTATATCACACCTTCGTTCCCATCCATTGAATATCCTGATTCCGTTGGGATATTTGATAGGCCTTTGGGTATTGGATCAGTGTGCTCTTGTCGACCTATCTAAGGTTGCACCCGATCCCCGGTCCTGACAATACCCATAAACCCTAGATCATCAATCGGGTTAATTAGTCCATGTATGCTAAAATTGTTTTGGGGGTTTTGTTAAGCAATGAAAAATTAGTTGAATGCATATTACAATTACCATTAATAGTCGCGAATTGAGGGTGAACGGCGTACAAAGAGTTGTGGCCTGGTCTTGGTATTAAACTGATATAGACGACGTCGTTTAGGGGAAATTAAGTTATGGTTTTGAGTTGTAAGATTGAGATGGGTGTGTGTGCGAATTTAATTGTATTAATAACATGAATATATAGTGTAAACAAGTCAGGTCAGCCGTGGTTTGTTTATCGACGGAATAACTGTCAATTGGTTATCAATTACGATGTTTAAAGTGTCCGTGTGATCATATTAAGTGGAGAATCAATTTGGTTAACTACCACTACACATAGGGTTGTTCGAAATATGTTATGTTGTACTTATATGTTATAATATTGGTCCTAGGCTACGATGATTAAATGCAATGAAACTAAAAATTGGGTGGATATATGAGATTCCTCACAACATGGCATGGCAGTCGGAGGACGGAAAGTGTAACTAGCATATTTGTTGCAGCCAGGGCGGTGTAACCCTCTTGCTCTGATAGTAAAACAGTCCGAGTCTCAGTATGTAAGAACCGGATTAGCATTTTTTATTCATGTTCACTTTTTGTTACAGTTATCTTTTATGAATATTTTTTCTCTATGCAGCCTTTGTTTCAAGTTATCTTTTAATCAGGTACGCTATTATACAATTTTGTATATATTACCTTTGAGTACCAGTGATGTTTTGCAGACTCAGCACTTACTAACTTACATGGTCTGACTTCTTTGGGTCAAACCATCATTTATTTTCACACTGGTAATATCTGATCATAGTGCACATGTAAACACCTGGCAGATCTAACATCGAAGAGAAAGATGATGTAGACTTCATACACCAACGGACACTTTTTGACCACCAATCTTCAAAAGATAAAAGTAAAACACTATTCAAATACATAATCTGTTTCAACACAACACATAGTAACGCTCAACACTATGCAACAGGTTCAGCACAATGTGTAGGAAATAACAAGCTTCTATTTTTGGTCGTACTAACATGTCTCTAAGACAAAAGTAACAACCTTTTGTAATTAGTAAATGCACATATTTTGTTATATTTTTTACACCTTAAAACACCCTCAAATATAATGTAAAGAAGTCTAACTCCTATCATTAATAGTCATCTACACCCTGCTGCATCGTGACAGGTCAACCATCTAGTCAACCATCATTTATTTTCACACTGGTAATATCTGATCATAGTGCACATGTAAACACCTGGCATATCTAACATCAAAGAGAAAGATGATGTAGACTTCATACACCAACGGACACTTTTTGACCACCAATCTTCAAAAGGTAAAAGTAAAACACTATTCAAATACATAATCTGTTTCAACACAACACATAGTAACGCTCAACACTTTGCAACAGGTTCAGCACAATGTGTAGGAAATAACAAGCTTCTATTTTTGGTCGTACTAACATATCTCGAAGATAAAAGTAACAACCGTTTGGAAATGGGAAGACATTGCTATGGACTTTATCACTAAATTACCCAACACCCAAAAGGGCAACGATAGCATTTGGGTGATCATCGATCGTTTGACCAAATCTGCTCATTTCATTCCGATCCGCGAGAAGTATTCTGTCTAGCAGCTTGCTCAAATCTATGTTCGAGAAATCGTGTGCCGACACGGTTTACCATTGACTATTATCTCTGACCGTGATGCTCATTATACCTCTCATTTTTGGCGTTCACTTCAACAAGTTTTGGGAACACGTCTCAATCTTAGCACCGCTTATCATCCTCAAACGGACGGTCAATCCGAACGTACAATACAAACTCTCGAGGATATGCTACGAGCATGTGTTCTTGATTTCGGTGGGAATTGGGATTCTCACATTCCGTTCATTGAGTTTTCTTATAACAATAGCTACCATTCGATCATTGAGATGGCTCCTTTCGAAGCTCTTTACGGTCGTAAATGTTGTTCTCCGATTAGTTGGAACGAAGTCGGTGAAGCTCAAATCACGGGACCCGAAATGGTTCAAGAAGCCACCGACGTTATTGATCGAATCCGTAAGAACCTCCTAGCTGCTAGAAGTCGTCAAAAGAGTTATGCCGACAAACGGCGAAAATCGATCGAATTTAATGTTGGCGATCTTGTCCTTCTAAAAGTATCTCCTTGGAAGGGGGTAGCCCGTTTCAGAAAGAAGGGTAAACTAGCTCCTCGTTTCGTTGGTCCTTATAAAATCCTTGAGCGTGTTGGAAAGTAGCTTATCGACTCGAACTACCGGAAGAACTTACCGGTGTTCATCCGACATTTCATGTTTCAAATCTTAAAAAGTGCTTAGCCGAGGGTAATCTCCATATACCTCTCGACGAAGTACATGTCGATGAGTCGATGGTCTAGGTTGAACGACCCGTTGAGATCATGGATCGCAACGAGAAGAGAACCAAGCGTAGCCGTATTCGGTTAGTCAAAGTTCGATGGGAATCACGGCGTGGCGCGGAATTCACTTGGGAACGAGAAGACAAAATGAAAGAGAAGTATCCACATTTGTTCGCAGCATCGTCTTCGTCTTAATTTCGGGACGAAATTTCCTAAAGTAGGGGATACTGTGACATTCGTCAATTTCGGGTCTTGTTTGTATTCGTTTTTGTATTTGTTTATTATGTAAACCGACCCGATTTATAAACCGAAGCTTATGTTATAATCAAAATGATGGATTTATGTTAAAATATTGTTTCAAACTTGTTGGGTCTTGAAAACATCCTATTTTTATTTTTATTTTTATTTATTTATTATTTATTTATTTATTTTTTGTTGTTTTGTGTTTTTGTCTTGATCCATTTTGCATGAAAACTCTTGTGTCTCACACCCATATTTGACCACCAACATTACCCTTTATATACACCACCTTTCTTCTTCATTTTCCCTTGCTACAACTCCAAAAAAAAAAAAAACTCTCTCAAACATTAAAGATTCAAGGTTATCTTCTTAAGTGTTCTTGAAGGTTTTTAGTATTTCATCTTAATTAGTTTATGTAGCCTTATTAATACTTGTTTATGGTTGTGCAACATATATATAATATACACCCCTTGTTTACCTTTGGTAGTTACTTCTCCGATTCCGGTCGGTGAGGTTTCAGACCTCATAAGGCAAGTCTTCATGGAGGACTTCGTGTCCTTGATATATATACATCTATATAACTTGTTCATACATATTAATCTTGCTTATTTTAGTTTGTTGGTCATGTTTACAAGTTCCATGGTTATGAGTTTTTAAGAGTCTATGCTTCGGTTTAACCGTAAATAGCTCTAAACCGTAAACCGAACTTTGTTACTAGTTTTGTTAAATAATTGTTTAAACATACTTATTGTTAGATCTAAGTTTCTAAAATCATTTTTACGAATTCTATGGTTTTGGGTTTGTAGAATCTTACCTCGGTCTTAACCCGAAACACGATCCGAACTGAAAACCAAACTTTTGTTTAAAGACTTTATTGTTAACTTTTGGTTGTAAAACTTAAAGTATTTTTATTTGTACATTATTATACAAGTTCTTTAGTGTTTGGACATGTGAAAACCATCTATGAACTTGTTGTGAGATGGAAACCGAACCAAACCGATTCTTACTCGCTTAAGACACACAAGTGTGTTTTTTTAGCCATCAAGACTTGTATATTTCTTTAAAAATAGTTACAAATTGATTTTTAAATATTTTCTTAAATACTTGGAAATGTTGGATCCAACTTGATCTCATAACAAAGTTTGGACCGACAAAACCAAAAACTCGCTTAACGTGCATTGTTAGTTCTAAAACAATGGAACTACATACTTGCTTAAGTCTTATTAAATTTTATTGAGTTATCTCATAACATTCAATATTTTGGAAAGTTGACTTTGGGTTTGACCAATTATCAAGACCCGAACCGACAACCCGAACACTCGATAAAAAAACAAACCGTTTTAGTATCTTTATTCCAAAGGGATTTGCATTCTTGCATTTTACCCACCTTATTACTTAACATAGGTTGAGTAAATATTAAGGTTAGATACTTTAACCCGGTTTCGAGCAAACTTACATTTTTAAAGGGTTATTATTATAAATTCTTAAATAGTTACATTTTAAACCTTGAACTTTAATTATTTACATTTCTCAACATTTATTTTGTTTAAAGACCTTCAAGACAACCTTTCTAAATTCAAGACTTCTTTTTTTAGGCATTGTGCGTTAAACTCGTCGTTCCGACAAATCTACAAATTATCATCTTTCAAGTTTACTACTTGAAGGTGAGTACTTCATACCCCATTTTCCATCTTTTATTTTGGGGGTGAAATTTCATACTTATTCAACAAAATGCTTTATATTTGAATCTTAAACCACAAACGTAGTTGTATACTTTACCTAAATAATTGCTCGATTTGGTGTTCTATGCTTATATGCCTATGTCTTTATCACTTTTGGTTGGTGGAACTATAAAATCCTAGACTATTTAGCATCCCCTTATAGTAAGGTGTCGTTAACGTAATGCAATTAACGATAACTATAAAATCCTAGACTATTTGGCATCCCCTTATAGCTAGGTGTCGCTAATGTGTTTAGCGATATCTATTTATCCAAATTACCACTTTTATTTATCGTTTCATATACAAGTTTTGTGGCTATCTTTATTATATATTAATATGATTAAACTTATGAATTGCTCACCAACCTTTGTGTTGACAAACTTTATTTTATGAAATGTTGCAGGTTTGCATCTTGGTTGATTTATGATTGTGAAGAAAACGACATCAAAGACCTTAGGATATTAGTAAAAATGAACAATATCAAATTTGCCATATTTTGTGATATCTTGTTTATGGTTATTTTATGGATAATTGTTATGTGACATTTTTGATGTTGTGAAATGAAATGAGTTTATTAAATACTGTCACTTTAATTAGTGTCATGTGCTTATGGACAATCGTTACACCTCGGCATGTTCCGTCTTTGGTTGGGGTGTGACAATAAACCCAAACATTGTTGGTCCCGGATGTTGAAGCAGTAAGTCGACGCAAATTCGGCTGGCTTCGGTGAAGTGCTTTATGATAATGGAACTAAAAACCAAAACTAAAAACAAAACATATAAAATTTGAGGTAGATCAATTGAGTGGCGTTAGTTAGCAACACTCTGGCGTTGGGAAGATTTGAGCATTGCCGATCCCGGAAGTTGAGCCGGTAAGTCTATGCAAATTCAGCTGATTTCCGTCACATTGGTTACGGTACCAAAATTAAAACAAAATGTAGTGAGTCTACGCGAATTCGTTCAGTTTACATTATGTTTGTCACGATACCGAAACTAAAACAGAAAACTAAAAAAATAATATCAAGGAATAATACGGTACCGCTAAGTGGCAACACACGGAAAACTAAATTCAATCGACCTAAATTAAGTAATTAATACTCATCCAATTACCCCGACCCAACAGAAGGCTAAATGGACAGGAGTTGTATGGAGGCGGCGAGCATCCAGCGGTGAACCACGATCAATGAGTCAACATAAACACGAAGAGTTTACGCGATCAATGAGTCAACAGAAACACGAAGAGTTTATATAATTGAAGAGATAATAATTCATATCGCCATTGTCGTCGTCAACTCCGGAGCTGTGTATGAGGAAGCCCTGAAGAAATAAAGAAAAGGAAATAGATTATACAAATTGCACCAGCAGGGGTACATAAAACTTCCGCAGCACCGACGCTTGTCTAAGCTGCAAGAATTCCCCAATAAGCCATAGAAACATTTGCCCCACAAAAAGAGAAAAAAAATTAGAATTAGAATGTGCATATGACAGGAGTTGAACCTGAGCAAACCAACCAAAGTGACTTACACAAATAAACATTAGCCAACCCAATAGTCGGGACATGATGCAAAGCTAATGCAAATTAATTATATATACTCTAATAGCTCTGGTTAAAAATCTTGTGGCACCAAACTTCTCATTTATACTATATTTATAATTAATTTTTCCGTCTTCAATGGTCTTTTTTTATTAATAAGATAAAGCCAATTCCATGTAACTTGATATTTTTTAGTTAAAATACTAGAACTAGTTCACTTGATTAGAAAACATGTGAACAGTATTAAAAAATTGAATTGTTGACAAGTGAGTTGAATCTCAAAAGAGTGTTTATAGATAAAAGTGAATCAAAATAAATAAATTAGCTTTCTCTAATGTATTCATAAATTATGTCAACTAAACAGATATTGGGTGTAGCCATGGAACGTAATAAGCTCTTAAATTGTTTCAAATTGTAATTGTAAATAAAGAATGCTTCTCTTCTGATTATAAGTTAGGACTTATAAGCGTACGAATGGATGAGATTATTTTATACTCAAACATAGTAAAACAAGACGATTAATACGCTAACACTAGCAAATAACTTGAATGCCAAAATATAATTTAGTTATAATAACACTGTAGGTCTTGGGATGTTTAATTCAAAGCTTCAGGATTGTTACAATTATATTGCTATTGCTATCACAAACAAGGTATGAAATTCCGTGGTCCTCTTTTTTTAGCTTTATATTGTTCTCGTTATTCTCGTAGTGTACGGATTCTGTGGTATTTAAATTATAACATAAATATTGTTTTCATCGATCTCGTAGTGTACAGGTTTTGTGGCCTTGCACCGTAGCATCATATTCTATCCTTGTTCTAGTAATACATTGGTCCTTGAGTTGTTAATCGTATCGCATTTTTTTTATCCGTTTCAAAGTATAGTGCCACTGCCACCTTTATTAAGTTGTTTCTTTATTTATTGACAAATTATTAGATTGCTACTGTTAAATTGATAAGTGAAATTGTCATGCATGCAATAGAATATATTTTATTGCAATCATTATCGCATGTTCCTAATAGACCATTGTACATTAACCGATTTCTATTCAGACATATTATATTGAAATTGACATTGATCATTGTTATTGCCCTTTATTTGACCTAAATACCCAAGCATTTATCCACCTATGGGGACATAGGGCGCCAATCAAGGCACCTTTGACACGATCTATCTGTGGCGGAGCGATTAATCCATAGCGTCTCAATATTATTGTGCGACGAGAGCACTTATTGATTTACTGATTATTGAAAGGCGTATGGATCGGTCCTAGGTAAATTGTTATTAGAGTGAGATAGTTAGTTGTGCGTGCCCACATTCCTATCTCACTTAATTATTGGTACATTAATCCGTAGCTAATGTGCATACTGCATTGTTACTGTGATCGTTATTGTTACTGGCTCACATGGGTATTTCCATGATTGCTATTGTGATCGATGTCGAAAGGTCAATCAAAAACATTTATAAAATACCTTTACTAGCAAGGGCAAGTAAGGTGTCGAATCCACAGGGAATCAGTGGAAAGTGCTAATCAAGTTTGATGATTTTTAAGTAATTTTATTAAGGTGGACAAACGATATTAAGCGATTTTAATGGTTTGTTTAATGAAAACACTATTAAGTTGATTTGTAAACAATAAAGAAAAAGGTAACCAATCTCTAGGTTTTAGGTTTTCAAGCAAGTTGGATAGAAAACTAAACCTATTGGATTATAATCTTTCTTTGAATCAGTTAAACCAAAAGACTAAATGTTTGACTATGTTGATCATCAGAACTTAATCCGAATGATTGACACAGCTAAACAATGATCTAATTGATTGTCAATTTTAGGTGTTGATGAACCAACTCAGTATTATGGTTAAAGATAACTAGGCCAATGACACTAAGAACTCAATCCTAATTGTTGATGACCACAAATCATTAACTGATAAACTGAAAATCAATTGATTACCAAAAACACTTTCAAGCACAAAAACAAAATCCAAGAGTTACGGTTTAGAGTACCAATAATCCAACAAACAACTTAACCCTACACCCGGAGATGGTCACTAGCGGATTAGCCTTGCATATGCATTTTCAATAGCCCTCTTGATTCTTGAATGGATGATGGCATGGATGATTATGATGGTTGAGATGTGTTAGAATGGTGGAAAAAGACCCCAAAATCGTCCAAGTATGTTATGGTATGAAGCATAGCCGTCCTAGGGTTGAACCGGGCTTAAATATGGAAGAAAAACCCAAAAAATCATGTTTTTCCGCCCAGGAGACCGTAGTCTACGGTCTCCCCACCGTAAGCTACGGTGGGGACCGTAGCCTACGGTCCAAGCTTACTGCCTTACGGTGACTGCCCCCTCGCACTGTTTTGCCCATAACTTCTTCGTTATAGCTCCGTTTTACGCACCGTTTTCGACCACGTCTTCGTCTTCAAATTCTATATCATTCCATACAATAAAATATTCATTTCCATTCCATATCATATGTTCCAATTTAGCTTCTTTAAGTCCCTTTAAGCTCCACTCACCTGTAACGTAAAACTACTCAAAGTAATCATGTTTCTGGCATATAAACACACAAAACACACGCCATGACTCATTAAACACACGATATTTTACCCATACATCATATTATACTGACTCATAACTGATCGTACAGCGTATTGTTAGTGTTACTTGCTCGCATACTTTATTGTTTTCTCATTTGATCGTTCATTATATCGTATTGTTCTTCATCGTTTATTGTTATTGCTATGGTTTACTCCGTTACTACAATTTTTGGCTCACCCATATTTCTTTTTGGTGTTTTTTTTTTATTTTAAGTAGGTACTCATACAAATTGGGGGAAATGTGTGATGAGAGATAATATGTATTTTGAGTTTGGAGAACATGGAGTAAAAGATATTTGAGCATTGAATATTTTAGATTGTTGTAAGGTTTAAATACGTTTTAGGGTTTTGAGCCTCTAATTAAATGCTATTAACGAATATGATTAACCATATTGTGTGACACGTCATCCCTAACCAGGCCAGGGTGTTACAATGATCCTTTCGATAATGTAGCCAACAACACGTTCAACAGACATACCATGTTAACCGAGTGGCTTTGCAACAATGAGTATGATAGCTATGGTCGTCATCTAACATACATTGACTATTTTACAGAGTATTGCTGGGATTGGCGATCAAAATCTTGTCACAAAAAGTCGATGGAAAGAAAACCCTCAATAGGAAGGCTTATTTACATAGTAGGTCACCAAAAAGTTTGTCGTTCTTACATATGCATACTAACAGTTAGTGGCCAAATTTGTTTAATGTGAGCTGTTAGGACTTCTAGGTGACGGCTGAGAGTGGTCAACTGCAGTTGATGTAGCATCGAACTCTGCCTCCGCATCAGATTATGCTCCCTATTCATTCAGATGCTTTAGTATTGTGATAATTCAAACCAAGTTAAACTGTGGAACCACCATTGGAGAAAGATGGCAGACGACGGTCAAGATGACTTAATGCAATATGTCCTATATAAGCTTGATTTCTTACTCCAGTCAAGTCCTTCATCCAAATCCTTAACAAAATACAGTCCCCCGATGCCAAATGCTGACATGCTACAACGACTTCAAAATAGACTACTAATGGACGAGTAAAACTATGACAGACAAGTGTTGGCTTCCGAACACATAGCTTTCTAGGACTGCTATATTCATAGCAAAGAGTGATATACAAACATATCATGTCCGCCATATCATCAATTCAACAAGCATTATGCTTTGTGTATGGTCATGGTGTGTGACAATCGTCAATTTCAGGTTAACTCCGTTAACTCAACTCCGTCAATTCAAACTTAAGATCACTGAATCTGTAACGCACACTTCATTACATTTAAACTAGGGTTTAAATGACGCTTAACACTTACTACATGTGTAGTCTTTCGGGAATTGCACCGAAACGCAAACGAGTTGACGCAAACGATTGATGAATAAACGAAAAACGTCAAAACAGTAATTATGTGATAATTATGTGTTAGACTTATGTGTTGTGTGATAACATGGTTATAAACGTTAACTCAAGACGTAAACTAGTTATTTAAGTTAGAAAAACAACAATTGAAAGTGGAGGGGCCAAAGTGTAACATAGTATTCTATAAATAATAATAATAATAAACAAACCCTAACTATTATTTTCCTTCCCCCACAAGTCCCGATCGGAACCCCCCTCCCCTTGCTCCTTGGCTGCCGTCATCAATACACACACATACAACATCAATTCAAGCTTTTGATTGAAGAATTAGGTGCTAGGAAGGTATAATCGATTATCCTATACATCCTTATTACTTGATTTTGATGTTTAATGGGTTAACTACAAACCCTAGCTGCCGATTTCATGTGTGCATATAACTAATATGTTTGTTGTTGATTGAATGATGATTTGATAACTAGATTGAATATTGTTACATGTTAATTGTTGTGTCTTTGATTTGTGTTCAAACAAAAACCCTAATCATGTATGTAATGTGTAATTGATGTGCATGGATGGTGTTTATGGAGTCTAGAGTGTTATATGAATGCATGATAGTTCATAGATAGTTAATATGTTGAGATTGGATGCAAACAGTTTCTGGACAGAATGTGTTATTGATGTTTAAGTGACTGTAACGAAGTGTTAATTTGTAAATTGGTTGAGATTATTGATACTACAGTAAACTAGGTTGAGTCTAGTTTCTAAAGAATATAAAATTGAAATTTTTGGACAAGTAGAAGTTAACTTTTATGATTTTACAAAAACGTTGTGCAAAGCTGAGCTGTTAGACCTGCTGTTAGGTTGTTTTGTAAATGTTATATCTCATGGACTACGAGACCAATTGGGTTGGTTCCACTTCTGGAAGTTGACTTATTTAGTTAGGAACCTAACCCAAGTGGTCTTGCATTTATTGGATTTTTCGTTTAACGGGAATTTCAAATAACATTCTGTTGCGCATGAATTTGACTGTTATGAGTTTGCTGTAATGATTTGATGATTGTGAGAAAACTATGTGGAATAAAAATATAATAAAATATGTTCTGGAAACCTAAGACATATGTGCTGCTGTGATGATTTTTGGTAAATTAATTGAGATGCTATGATTGGTGAAATAGGACAATCTTTCAAGTAGAATTTCTGTCACGGTGAAACTAGCTTCTGAGTTGTGTGAAAATGCATGAAACATGATACTTGCTATATAATTATTATGTTTTGACCAAAATACCCTTGCGGGGAATAATTGCAAATTGATTGTCATGATTTGACCAAATTACCCTCATGGGGAATAATGGCTAGTTAATTGTAATTTGTTGACCAAAATGCCCTTACGGGGGGGGGGGGGGGGGTAATTGCTAGTGATGTACTTTATGAATACATGACACGTATATAATTGCTTACACATGTAACGTATCACAAATACATTTGTTAAAGTCACACACGATTCACTAACGAGACACGAAACATGTTATGTGCATAGGTATTATGTGCCGGGTCTAGAGACTCGATAATATTCCGACACTTAGAAAAATCTCTTTGTTGTTTTAGAACGCTAGAGAGAGTTTTTCTGTGACGCGCATCCTCGTGATTTAATTTGGGAATTTCTTCGCAAACAGTGAGTTTCACTTTCCCCTTCTAAACTGTTTTTAAACGCTTTTCACTTGGGGGAGATAACATACTCCGAAACGCATTTAAGATTTTGTTAATATAGATTATATATCACTTGTAAAGACTAAGTGGCAAACGCAAAAACTAAAGTCCTTCATAACATCGAACCGGTTAATATTTGGATAATAGCGAGTCACTGTTGAGTAGTACTACTGGGTTTGACAAACCCCACCCAACGCTAAACTCGACTGGATGTCGAGCGGGTGTAATCTTGGCTAAACACATACCATGGTCTGGATGACCTGGTGGCAAGGCAAATTGATAAACAGTCAGCTTCGGTGTCGAACACTTAGTGATAATTGTTTTATAGGCTAGCTACCTATAGATATATAATTGACATAACATTATCTGGTAACGCTTAACGCAAAACACTGTAACTTAAAACGCTGTAACGCAAAACGATGAACGCAAACGCTAAATGTTTCATTTTATATACTTGTGAACTCACCAACCTTGTGTTGACACTTTTAGTATGTTATTCTCAGGTAGCCGAGGCGGGCGCGCGGTTTAGGAACATGCATTGATTGAAAACGTTTTTGTTATGCAAACTTATTTTTAACGGTTATCATTGGTTTTAAGTCGTCCTGCGTGACGCAACTTTTGGTTATAGGTTTTTACGCTTCCGCATTCATTTACTCGTAAACGTTTTCATGGTTTTGAAACTTTGTTTTATGGTTTGATTATAACTGATGATTCCGATCCTGTTAGTTCACACCCTCTGACGGTAAAACTCCGTTAGTGGATTTTGAGGGTATGACAGATTGGTATCAGAGCCATTGGTTATAGCGAACTAGAAGCTGCATGCATACTAGACTATAACAGCGACGACCCATTAGTTATAATGATACGCACCGCATAGATTTGTGTAGTCTTGTAATCTTATCTCTTTATCTCTTTCACTCATACGCGCGCGCATACACGGCTTACCAGTAGGAATGTCGACGCCACCCTCATCATCATCCGATTCGATGACGCATGCTCACGGGAAGGAACCGCAGTTACCTACCGCATCGCCACCCCGAGTAGTCCCGGAACTCGAAGCTCCCGCACCGAAGAGGTACCGCCTATCCGGAGGCATATACGAAAACGACGTTAGCTGGGATTGGTATCCTAACATGATCAGACGTATGGTCTATCGCGAACATGTTCCCCCGTTACCTCACCCGAACCACCCTTCTTATCCCAACACCCTACCACCCATAACCGAACCTGTAGAGTGAGTTCTCGCAGCTGTTGTTTCATGTTTGGAGCGTGATGTGGGTTACATGCGCTATACGAGAGCGAACGTTTCCGGACTGTTAAAAGACGGAACCGAGACTAACGAGGAGATTGCCCGCATGGCAGCGGCAATGAAGGAAATGCAAGAGGCTAGTGATCAACAGATGAAAATTATGAGGAAGATGCAAGCCGAGATGATAGACTTGCAAGAGCAACTCCAAGTAGCAAGGACCCGAGCCGAGATAGCTCTAGAGCGTTGCGATGTCTTACAAATGCAACTTGCCCAGAACGCGGCCGAACCTGAGGCAGAGCCTGAGGCCGAGCCTGAGGCAGAGCCTGAAGAGGAACCTGAAGAAGATCCCGAAGAGGAGCCTGAGGAGGATCCCGAGGAAGATCCCGAGGAGGAACCCGAAGAAGAACCAGCTGAGGAAGAGGCACACTCAGAGGTGTCCTCAGATTATGACATCTAGTGATGATGACACCTAGATGGAGGGGTTGTCTCCATCCGAACTATTATTTTCTATGATTTTAAGGATTGATTGGAAATACTTTGTAGCGAATACAATGGTTTTAATCATGATTTATTAATTAGATTAATATATGGTTGTGATGTGATGTTGTTTCTTATTTCTTTCTTACCTATCTTTTTATTACATGTATGGTGTGTTGTATATGAAAGAAAAAATTCATGTTTAACATTTTATACTGTGATTCTAGGAAATGGCTGGAAGAAACGCTGGACAAGGACGTGGTAACATCAACTTGACTGCAGCTGAACTCCAAACTCTGCTGAACGACCATGCGGCGGCCGCTTTAGCCGCACATGTTCAGAATCAAGCTGGAGGTCCGAGTGGAACGTGTACCTTCAAGAACTACCTTGACTGCAAGCCCAGTACGTTTAAGGGCACTGAGGGAGCTATAGGCTTCCTGCGTTGGACTGAGAAAGCCGAGTCGGCCTTTGAGATGTGTAATTGTCCCCCTGCCAGTAGGGTCAAATTCGCTGCTGGAACACTTGAGGATTCTGCCCTCACTTGGTGGAATTCGAACGTGCAGATCCTTGGATTGGAACTGGCTAACGCGATGAACTGGGAGGAGTTCAAAAACATGATGCGAGAGGAGTACTGTCCGAGAGAAGAGATTTCGAAGTTAGAGTCAGAATTTTGGTCACTGAAGATGGTGGGCTCAGAAATCGAAGCCTACACTACCCGTTCTCACGAGTTAGCGGTGATGTGTCCGCGGATGGTAGATCCTCCGAGTAAGAGGATTGAAATGTATATTGATGGGTTAGCACCGCAGATTCAGGGCATGGTGACGTCTTCCAGACCAGCCACGATTCAACAAGCGATCCGTTTAGCTCACAAACTGATGGATCAGGCTGTGACCCAAGGTGCGTTACCACCTAGGGGTTCAACCGTTAAAACCCGTGACAACCCGAGTAATGACAACAACAGCAACAGCAACCCGAGCAGCGGAAAGAGAAAGTTTGACAACACCAGATCCTCATCCTCGAACCTCCCACCGCAACAACACTACCGTAAGCCCGAATTCACTCGGAGCTTTAACAATCAGAGTCACAACAACAATAACAACGGTAGCGGGCAGGGTTCGAGCGGATATGCTGGGAAATATCCGAAGTGCAATAGGTGCAATTATCATCATGTTGGCCAGTGTGACCGTGTCAAGTGTCAAAGATGCGGAAAGATGGGTCACCAAGCGAAGGAATGTAGAGGAGACCTTGCGGCAAAGGGTGCTCCTAAGCCACCTATGACGACGAAGGGATGTTTCGAATGTGGGCAGGAAGGTCATTTCAGGAAAGATTGTCCCAAGCTGAAACAGAACTACAACAACGGGGGTAATGGAAGTGGCAGTAGTGGTGGAAGCAATGGTAAAGGAAGAGCTTTTGTGATTGGGTCGGGTCAAGCCCGCAATGTTCCGCACGTGGTGACTGGTAAGTTCCCTGTGAACGATTGTTTTGCTTCTGTATTGTTTGACACTGGAGCTGATAGGAGTTTTGTGTCGAAAGCCTTTAGCCAACTCTTAGACTTAACTCCAACTCCGTTAGATGCTAAGTTTCCTGTTGAATTAGCTGACGGTAAGACTATAGTAACGACTCATGTACTTGCGGGGTGTAAGTTAAAACTGTCAGGTCATGTCTTTGATATCGACCTTATTCCTTTTACGCTTAGTAGTTTCGATGTCGTGGTCGGCATGGACTGGTTATCCGAGAACCGAGCGGAGATTATATGTCACGATAAGATAGTTCACATTACTACCCCTTCCGGCGAGATCATTTCGGTCCGAGGTGAGAGAAGCGGCATGACCACCAGCGTCATTACCCTCATGAAGGCGCAGAAGTACCTACGAAAGGGTCATCCGGCAATTTTGGCGCAGATTGTTGAGAAACCCGCGGAAGAGAAGCGAATTGAAGAGATACCGATTGTGCGAGATTTTCCGGAAGTCTTCCCGGAGGATTTGCCTGGACTCCCTCCTATTCGTCAAGTCGAATTCCAAATCGAGTTGACACCCGGTGCAGCACCCATAGCACGAGCCCCGTATCGGCTCGCACCGGCGGAGCTTCAGGAACTGTCCACTCAGTTGCAAGATTTGTTGGATAAGGGTTTTATCCGACCTAGCTCATCGCCATGGGGAGCCCCTGTCTTGTTTGTCCGAAAGAAGGACGGGACTTTCCGCATGTGTATCGACTACCGGGAGTTGAACAAGGTGACGGTCAAGAACCGTTATCCTTCACCCTGAATCGATGATTTGTTTGACAAGCTTCAAGGATCGAGTTATTACTCGAAGATCGATCTGCGATCTGGTTACCATCAACTAAGAGTGCGCGAAGAAGACATCTCAAAGACGGCTTTCAGAACACGGTATGGTCACTACGAGTTTTCGGTTATGCCTTTTGGCCTAACCAATGCACCAGCCGTATTTATGGATCTCATGAATCGAGTATGCAAGGCGTACCTCGACAAGTTTGTGATTGTTTTCATCGATGATATTCTCGTCTACTCCAAGAACGAAGCTGACCACGAAGAGCACTTAAGGGTAATTCTGGAATTGCTGAAGAAGGAACAACTGTATGCTAAACTCTCGAAATGTGAGTTTTGGCTTCGCGAAGTTCACTTTTTAGGACATGTGATCAACGAGAATGGTATCCATGTCGATCCCGGTATGGTAGAGGCCATCAAAAACTGGGAAGCACCTAAGACTCCGACTGAGGTGCGGCAATTCCTAGGATTGGCCGGCTACTACCGGCGTTTCATCGAGGGATTTTCAAAGATTGCTCAACCCCTCACCGCTTTGACTCACAAAGGCACTAAGTACAATTGGGGTGACGCGCAAGAATCCGCTTTTCAACTGTTGAAAACCAAACTCTGTAGCGCCCCTATTCTAGCCCTCCCCGAGGGAACGGAAAATTTTGAGGTACACTGTGACGCATCTATACAAGGTCTCGGTTGTGTGCTGATGCAACTCGAGAAGGTTATAGCCTACGCCTCTCGACAACTACGGATTCACGAGAAGAACTACACGACCCATGATTTGGAACTTGGAGCTGTGGTGTTTGCTCTTAAGATATGGAGGCATTACTTATACGGTACCAAGTTTACCATTTACACCGACCACAAAAGTCTCCAACATATCTACGATCAGAAGGAGCTGAACATGCGACAGCGTCGTTGGGTCGAGCTGCTCAAAGATTATGATTGTGCCATCAAGTACCACCCTGGCAAGGCCAATGTAGTGGCTGACGCCCTCAGCATAAAAGAAACAGATAAACCCAGACGAGTGCGAGCATTGCAACTCACGATTCATGCCAGCTTACCCGATCAGATTCGCGAGGTGCAACACGAAGCTTTGAAAGATGATAATCTTCCATCAGAACTCATGCGGGGCATGAACAAGCAACTTGAAACCAGATCGGACAGGGTCCGATATTTTGAGAACCGGATTTGGGTTCCACGATACGGAGAGTTGAGAACTCTAGTGATGGACGAAGCTCACAAGTCCCGATATTCTATCCACCCTGGCTCAGATAAAATGTATCATGATTTAAATGCACTTTACTGGTGGCCGAACATGAAAGCCGACATTGCCACCTACGTGAGCAAATGCTTGACTTGTGCCAGAGTCAAAATAGAATACCAGAAACCATCTGGTCTACTACAACAACCGGAACTTCCAATGTGGAAATGGGAGCACATCTCAATGGATTTTATCACGGGTTTACCTAAGACACCGACGGGATGCGATACCATCTGGGTGATCGTTGACCGGTTGACTAAGTCGGCACACTTCCTAGCGATTAAAGAAACGGACAAAATGGAAAGACTGACTCGTGTTTACATGAAGGAAGTAGTGTCTAGACACGGAGTGCCTGTCTCAATCATTTCTGATCGAGATTCTCGTTTCACTTCGCACTTTTGGAAGTCGCTGCAAAGCGCACTAGGCACCCGTCTTGATATGAGCACAGCATACCATCCTCAGACGGATGGGCAAAGTGAACGAACTATTCAGACCCTGGAGGATATGTTGCGTGCCTGCGTATTGGATTTCGGAAAAAGTTGGGAACCTCACTTACCTTTGGTAGAGTTTTCGTATAATAACAGCTACCACGCAAGTATTAAAGCAGCGCCGTTTGAAGCACTGTACGGACGGAAGTGTCGATCACCTCTCTGCTGGGCAGAGGTGGGTGACAGCCAAATCACTGGTCCAGAACTAGTACTCGAAACTTCGGAAAAGATTGTTCAAATCTGAAATCGCATGGCAGCAGCACGAGATCGCCAAAAGAGTTACGCCGACAAGCGCCGAAAACCTCTCGAATTTCAAGTGAACGATCGAGTGTTACTCAAAGTCTCACCTTGGAAAGGTGTGGTTCGCTTTGATAAGCGAAACAAGCTCAACCCACGGTATGTTGGTCCTTACCGGATAACTGAGCGCATTGGTCCGGTGGCGTACCGACTGGACCTACCAATGGAACTCAGTGGCGTACACAATGTATTCCACGTATCCAATTTAAAGAAATGCCTATCTGATGAAACCCAAGTAGTCCCTTTGGACGAACTACAAGTTGATGAACAGTTACGTTTCATTGAGGAACTAGTCGAGGTTTTGGATTGGGAAACCAAAACGCTCAAGCACAGCAAAATTCCAATCGTTAAGGTTCATTGGAACTCGAGACGTGGACCGGAGTTCACGTGGGAACGCGATGATCAAATGATGAAAAAGTATCCTCACCTTTTTGAAGGGCTGACTAAACACAGAAAACCGCGAAACTCGGCAAACCGTCAGAAATCACCGGAGGTATGAATTAAATTTCGGGACGAAATTTCTTTCTACTAGGAGATGATATGACAAACTTAAAATTTTTTTTTCTTACCCTTTCAGACACTCATCACGACTTGACTCAAATTTTCGGGACGGAAATTCTTTAACATGGGAATGATGTGACAATCGTCAATTTCTGGTTAACTCCGTTAACTCAACTCCGTCAATTCAAACTTAAGATCACTGAATCTGTAACGCACACTTCATTACATTTAAACTAGGGTTTAAATGACGCTTAACACTTACTACATGTGTAGTCTTTCGGGAATTGCACCGAAACGCAAACGAGTTGACGCAAACGATTGATGAATAAACGAAAAACGTCAAAACAGTAATTATGTGATAATTATGTGTTAGACTTATGTGTTGTGTGATAACATGGTTATAAACGTTAACTCAAGACGTAAACTAGTTATTTAAGTTAGAAAAACAACAATTGAAAGTGGAGGGGCCAAAGTGTAACATAGTATTCTATAAATAATAATAATAAACAAACCCTAACTATTATTTTCCTTCCCCCACAAGTCCCGATCGGAACCCCCCTCCCCTTGCTCCTTGGCTGCCGTCATCAATACACACACATACAACATCAATTCAAGCTTTTGATTGAAGAATTAGGTGCTAGGAAGGTATAATCGATTATCCTATACATCCTTATTACTTGATTTTGATGTTTAATGGGTTAACTACAAACCCTAGCTGCCGATTTCATGTGTGCATATAACTAATATGTTTGTTGTTGATTGAATGATGATTTGATAACTAGATTGAATATTGTTACATGTTAATTGTTGTGTCTTTGATTTGAGTTCAAACAAAAACCCTAATCATGTATGTAATGTGTAATTGATGTGCATGGATGGTGTTTATGGAGTCTAGAGTGTTATATGAATGCATGATAGTTCATAGATAGTTAATATGTTGAGATTGGATGCAAACAGTTTCTGGACAGAATGTGTTATTGATGTTTAAGTGACTGTAACGAAGTGTTAATATGAAAATTGGTTGAGATTATTGATACTACAGTAAACCAGGTTGAGTCTAGTTTCTAAAGAATATAAACTTGAAATTTTTGGACAAGTAGAAGTTAACTTTTATGATTTTACAAAAACGTTGTGCAAAGCTGAGCTGTTAGACCTGCTGTTAGGTTGTTTTGTAAATGTTATATCTCATGGACTACGAGACCAATTAGGTTGGTTCCACTTCTGGAAGTTGACTTATTGAGTTAGTAACCTAACCCAAGTGGTCTTGCATTTATTGGATTTTTCGTTTAACGGGAATTTCAAATAACATTCTGTTGCGCATGAATTTGACTGTTATGAGTTTGCTGTAATGATTTGATGATTGTGAGAAAACTATGTGGAATAAAAATATAATAAAATATGTTCTGGAAACCTAAGACATATGTGCTTCTGTGATGATTTTTGGTAAATTAATTGAGATGCTATGATCAGTGAAATAGGACAATCTTTCAAGTAGAATTTCTGTCTCGGTGAAACTAGCTGCTGAGTTGTGTGAAAATGCATGAAACATGATACTTGCTATATAATTGTTATGTTTTGACCGAAATACCCTTGCGGGGAATAATTGCAAATTGATTGTCATGATTTGACCAAATTACCCTCATGGGGAATAATGGCTAGTTAATTGTAATTTGTTGACCAAAATGCCCTTACGCGGGGGGGGGGGGGGGGAGGGGGTAATTGCTAGTGATGTACTTTATGAATACATGACACGTATATAATTGCTTACACATGTAACGTATCACAAATACATTTGTTAAAGTCACACATGATTCACAAACGAGACACGAAACATGTTATGTGCATAGGTATTATGTGCCGGGTCTAGAGACTAGATAATATTCCGACACTTAGAAAAATCTCTTTGTTGTTTTAGAACGCTAGAGAGAGTTTTTCTGTGACGCGCATCTTGGTGATTTAATTTGGGAATTTCTTCGCAAACAGTGAGTTTCACTTTCCCCTTCTAAACTGTTTTTAAACGCTTTTCACTTGGGGGAGATAACATACTCCGAAACGCATTTAAGATTTTGTTAATATAGATTATATATCACTTGTAAAGACTAAGTGGCAAACGCAAAAACTAAAGTCCTTCATAACATCGAACCGGTTAATATTTGGATAATAGCGAGTCACTGTTGAGTAGTACTACTGGGTTTGACAAACCCCACCCAACGCTAAACTCGACTGGATGTCGAGCGGGTGTAATCTTGGCTAAACACATACCATGGTCTGGATGACCTGGTGGCAAGGCAAATTGATAAACAGTCAGCTTCGGTGTCGAACACTTAGTGATACTTGTTTTATAGGCTAGCTACCTATAGATAAATAATTGACATAACATTATCTGGTAACGCTTAACGCAAAACGCTGTAACGCAAAACGCTGTAACGCAAAACGCTGAACGCAAACGCTAAATGTTTCATTTTATATACTTGTGAACTCACCAACCTTGTGTTGACACTTTTAGTATGTTATTCTCAGGTAGCCGAGGAAAGCGCGCGGTTTAGGAACATGCATTGCTTGAAAACGTTTTTGTTATGCAAACTTATTTTTAACGGTTATCATTGGTTTTAAGTCGTCCTGCGTGACGCAACTTTTGGTTAAAGGTTTTTACGCTTCCGCATTCATTTACTCGTAAACGTTTTCATGGTTTTGAAACTTTGTTTTATGGTTTGATTATAACTGATGATTCCGATCCTGTTAGTTCACACCCTTTGACGGTAAAACTCCGTTAGTGGATTTTGAGGGTGTGACATGGTGGAACAGGAAAGATGTTCTTATGGACAACAATCATTGATGCCCTACGATCAACATGTAAAATTGTTTTAGCTATCGCCGCCTTTGGTATTGCTTCACCGTTACTTCCTTTGGAAGGACAGCCCACTCTCGGTTTAAAATTCCATTAGATATGACAAAAGAATCAACTTGCAACATCAAAAAGAACACGCAGCTTGCACAATTGGTCAACGAAACATCTGACATCATATAGGACAAGGCCACAATGAACGAAAGAAAATGTTTTGAAATGCTAGATAGGTCACTCAAGGACTTATTTAGCAACTCCGCTCAACCATTTGGTGGCAGATCTGTATTGCTCGGTGGTGATTTTAGACAAACCTTGCCAATAATATCTCGAGCCTTAATGACTACCATAATAGCATCTTCTTTACCGAGATCTTACCTATGGCCTCATTTCAATGTCTACAAACTTTCAGAAAACACGTGGCTTCATAGCCTAACTATTCAAGAACGAGAGTTGATCTCTTCTATTTTATCATGGTTGGTAGCCATTGGTGATGAATTGTAGGAAACGAAGACAACAACGACCCACAAAACACCAACAAAAATAAAAATCCCTGTCCAATGCTTGATGGCAAACAACGAAAATGCATTAATAGACATTATCAACTTTATATACAACAAGCAAACCCTACACAACCCATCAGTTGCCACATTGTCTTCCAAGGCCATTGTTTGTCCTAAGAACGCAACTGTCCATGAACTCAACTCATCAATACTTGGCATAACACCATGGATTGCACAAACATACCTTAGTATTGACTCAATTGTCATTCAACCAGGAGACCGCAACGACAACGAATCACTCTATCCGGTAGAATAACTTAAAACCTACTTAACCTTAAAAGTTTACCACCACACATCCTTGAACTAAAAGTTGGTGCACCAATTATACATCTCAGCAAGCTAAATCCTCTTGACGGCTTATGTAACGGCACAAGGCTAATTATCATGCAACTCTCACCGAGAATAGTTGAAGCACGAATAATGACATGGAAATTCATAGGTCATCGTGTCTGTCTCCCAAGAATAACCCTTATCCACAAGGATAAGGAACTATCCTTCGAAATGTAACGAACACTATTCTTGTTAAAAGTCAAGGACAATCACTAGAAAAAATAGGCGTCTCCCTACCACAACTAGTATTCGGGCATAGACAACTATACGAAGCATTATCAAGGGAAATCTCACCCGAATCCTTAAAGATATTGTTAGTCTCTTAAGGCAAAAATGAGCCTGACGTTACCAAAAACAAGTATATATCGACTTTCTACACGAAATAAAAAATACATGCTCCTGACTGTAAAAACACACTAACAGTCTACATAAATAAGATCAGTACATATGCTGACATGCAAACACATAAAACACACTTTATACATTACTCTTACATTGTTTTGTATCACACATTATCTAATATATATAAAGGACAAGTTTGGTGTCGCTAAGCCGCCATTGGGCCACTTGGCGGCACCTTACTTGTCCATACAATTTTGTTTTTTTTCGTTTTGGTACCGTAACGAACATAGGAAGCTAGCCGAATGATAATTTTGTTTTTTCTTTTGTTTTTTTAATTCCGGTATTATAACGAACATGACGAAAACCGACCCAATTCGCTATGCGTCTCAACGTCCGGGACCAACAACGCTTGGTTTTACCAACGTCCGAATTTACCGACTGACACCACCCCACTGGTCCATTGAATTTTTGTATACATATATTTTTTTCCCTTTTTAGCTTAGGTACCATAACGTACGTAGCCAAAACCGACCGAATTCGTGTCCAGTTACCGCCTCAAGGCCTGGGACTGATAATGCTCGGGTTTACTGACCAAACCAACTTCATATTAAATCATTAATTATTTATATGATAATTTGACAAATATATATTTTGCCGAACGCTAAGGTTTTACCAATGGTGTCTATATCGTTAAGAACGTAAATGATACTAACTGAATTCGCGTCAACTCACAGACGTGATGTTCAGGTTTTACCAACACCTAGGTTTCAACGTTGTGGTTTTATCAGTTGCCCTTGTGCAACGCGTCAGGTAAAAATCTAGTTCACTAATAACGGTCATAATGTTCATAAACGCATCACTGTTGTACCATTATACATTATACACTAACATGAGCCACACTTATGTAGATACCACAATCGATAAGCGTACTTTCACTCTCATATGACCTTGCATTCATAGTGACTTTTGCCTCTATTTCGCGAATTTTATATGATGTTTGTAACTAGTCCAAATCGGGTGTAGTTCGCATTGTAGGTAACCATCTTCTCCAATTATTCGATTTCGTACTTTTTATCAGTGTCATATTTTGATATGTTTGGAACTATTTGGGAGTTGCTACTGATTCTACTAATAATTTGATTTAGTATAACAATGATCAATTTGGAAATCGAGAAGGGGAAGGTTATGCAGATCCCACACACCTCAGGTTAAGCTATTCTTGATCAAACAAAGGTAAAAAATATTTATTAATGAACTTTTGTATGATTCAGCTAATTCAAAATGTTGGTTTATGTAGGGACCCGATTTTTCGAATAAGGAAATCTAGAGGAGGTAGATTGCTTCTCATGCTTCTTTCTTTTCATAGTTTGACATAAGTTGAATTTACTTACAAAATGCGTATTTAGGGTTTGGAATGTGAAATTTTGCTTCATATTTCAATTGATCATTTGTGCTTTGTATCACTTTGGTAAATAACTGACATTCAAATACTTTGCTCGGTTCATAATATAGCTATTCAAGGTAGTGAGTCTGCTCCGCCGCTCCGACACGCCTCAATCATCCATGGTGAATTCATCCCTTTACCAAATTTTGAATATGTATATTTATAAATTGAACAAATTCTATTAATTTGTTTACTTTGTGTGTAGGCAACTGATAAGAAAACCAAAAAGGGAAATGAAACAAGTACCGACTTGCCGCATTTGTTAAGACATGTTAATATGGAATTGTGATCAAGTTTTACTAGTGTAAGTTTTATTATTATGAACAAATATAAATCCATTATATGAGTCCACTTGATAGTTATTGGATATACTTTAGACTTGAAATTGTGGCTGCAATTAGCAGTACTAGACCTGATATGAAGGTAAATATCATCCTAAGATTCCATACTGATTTAAGTTATCATGGATTTCAAGTGTTCATAATAAGATCATGTAGTTAGTAGTTGGAGGAAAGACTTACCGAGCTAAGATTCGACATTCTAGTCACAAGTCAAAAAGGAAAATTTTCATATGGGCCATACTTGGGCTGATCCGAAACATGCACACCTTTGTATTTTGATTAAAAAAAATACACTTATGTGCATAAACTAATGTAATTCACAATTTATTGCGCCGCAATTTGAATGAAAGATCTCACTGAATTGAATTGGGTCTAAGAATCTAAGAAATAATGAGAATTTTTTATCTCTCTCAATTCTAAAAA